>NC_091753.1:56190764-56233264 GCF_043380555.1 Nothobranchius furzeri | reverse complement strand
TTCTGAGTTCCTCCAGTGGGTTTCACCATCTTCCTCTCTCAGCATGTGGTCTTCTTTGTTGGACGCTTGATTGACTTGATGGTTCCTGACATCCCTGAAGAGGTGGAGATGAAGATGAAGAGGGAACACTACATGGCTAAAGAGGCTCTTGCAGAGAACCAGGTGAGCTCCAGTGTTGGGAAAGTTACTTTAAAAAAGTAATTAGTTATAGTTACTAATTACTTTGTCAAAAAAGTAACTCAGTTACTAACCGAGTTACAAGATTATAAAAGTAACTAATTACCAAGAAAAATAACTACTTAGTTACTTTTTTCATTAAAGAATGCAAGAAAAATGGGTTAATTGAACTTACTTAATTTACCATAAATGACTACAATAGTGAAATATAAATGACTAATGACTGGAACTTAATAAAATGTTTTTATAAACCTGAATAATTTAAATAAATAAGCACTTAACAGGAGGAACTACTAACAGGAACATTACACTAATCTAGACTATTAAAAGGTGTGTGATATTTAACAAGACCCCAATCAGCTAAAATTTAAAATTGCAAATAGAAACTCCTGTAAAGGTTCCCGAGCCTTTAAATGGTCTCTCAGTCTAGTTAAATTACAGAAGTGAATGTAATTTTGTACAGTATTTTAATTTTTCCAGCTTCACATAATTGTGTGTTACTAGCAGCATTTCTGTTGCTGCTAATCTAGTAACGGTTAAATAATTAAATAAATATCCTTTAAAGTGACACTAGAAGAGGCACAAGCCTGATGGAGGACTTACATTTACCAACGTGGGTCAGACCCAACCACAGAAGAGCTGAAGCTGGGTGGTGAACACACACAGGTAGCTCTAATAACACCTGAGCTCCATGACGTCTGAGACTGATGCATCAGTGTTACAGCGGGACTAAAGACATGATCAGAAACAGGTTACAGCTGGATGATCTAGGAAGGTAGAAGATCAGGACGTCTGAGCGGTGAACAGGTGAGCGGACCTTCGGGACGTCCCGCTGTCCTGCCAAGAAGGGCACGGCTGCAGATCCACACCTGCAGCCGTAGACTATTCATCACGTCTTCCTCGTTCTTCACGGCCGTGATGCGCTTGGATGAAAACATCTACCTCTTTAGCTCCTGATCAGCTGATGACAGCTTCAACACACCGCGCTGCTTAACGCACACATTTCCTTATCAGTAACAGAAACAACGTTTTGATAAAAGAAGACGGTAATTAATTAGTTTGCTCGTTACAGAAAGAAATATATATATATTTTTTTAGTAACGTGGTTATTTTAAACGGCGTTATTCCCATCACGGCTCTGTTGCGTCTACAGCAGGCAGTGACTGAGACAGTGAGGGTCTCCGCCCACCCGGCCAATCATCATCGTGTTTGTAAGTGCGTTACCGACACCTCTCTCTCCCTGGCTGCAGCTGAAGTGTGGCGGTCAGAAAGCCTCACACTGCTGCTCAACGTTCGACAAGCACATCGTAACGCACAACCTTCCGTCCCCAGTAACGTAACGGAGTTGCAACAGTGGGAAAAGTAATTAATTAGATTATTCCGTTACCCAAAAAAGAACGCTGTTAGTAACGCCGTTATGCTTAAACGGCGTTTTTCCCATCACTGGTGACCTCTGAGTCAACATTTACCTCCAGAGAGAGTTGAGTTTGACCCACTCTTCTGTTCTGTTTCAGTCTCTGGGAAAAACCTTGATTCCAGGCGATGAGGATCATCTGTCAGGCGAGCTGAGACAACGTGGATCCAGAATCTCTCCACTGCAGAAGGACTCCCCTCCACCAATATTGAAGGAGATCCCAGAAGCAAGTGATCCAGCAGACAGCTGTTGACATGAAGCTGAAGTGGACTTCTGCATCCTGCCAGACCATTTACCAACTGTGTCTGACCTGTGAGAGGTCTAGATCTTCAGGAATCCAAATTTAGGTCTTATTCCTCAGAGTTCTCCAAACGTGTCTATGAGATCTTGATCTTTCAGATCTTTGAATGTTTGCAACCATCTTGGAGACCTGCAGGACCATCTGTTTTGTAAGAAAGTCTGCATGTAAATACATTTTTACACAAGTTCATGATGTTGGTTGTTTATGACATTGTTTTAACATTGATTCATGGTTGCAAAGCAGCAAACATCTAAACAGTTTCAGGGCTTCATCTGAAGGAAAACAAAATGTTCTCAGATGCAGGACCAGGACTTGGTTAGTCCTCCTGCTGATCCTATAAACATCAGGAAAGTGGTTTTTGTCACTTAGCAAGGTTCAACAGAAAGACAAGGCCGGACCTAACCCAACACGCTACCCAGCTCCTGCTGCAGCCTATGGTCTTCTCAGGCCTTCATTTCTGCAACAGCAGGGCTGCCAACTCTCACGCACTGAGTGTGGGGCACACACATTTGACCCTCTTCGCACGCTCTCACACCACACCTCCAATCTCTCACGCTAACAGCTCCCCAAACGCGCATCACGCACAGTGTGTAGGTCTTCCCAAAAAATAATAAATAAACATGATATTCAGTATAGCACTAGCTACTGAACCACATGCACACAAACAACACTTAAGTAATAAATTAACTGGCGTTATTTCACACAGAATCCCATCTGTATAATCCAAGCCCCCACAATGCATCTCAAAAACTGAAGCAATCCCAGAAGTACCAAAAATTGCAGTTCCACCCTCATCCACTAGGGGCTGGTGTCAGAAGCGCGCAAATCCTCATTGACTCCCATGTTAAAAATACCAATTTCACAGCAGAAATAAACATGTTTACAGCCTGGTACCAAAACGTGTTTTTAGTTTAAATGATCTAGTTTACACTCATGACAACTCTGAGGGGGGTGAATTTTTTTCTCACTCTTCTGTTTAAGTGTATTAAAAGTCTAAAATTCTGTATAATTAATGAGCATCAGACCCACGTGACCACAGAGCTAGCTCCGTGGAAAGGCCTCAGTAGAGCCTCGGTCTGGCCTGGAAACTGTGCCGGGATTTTGAGTCTCTGTGTTTGTGTATTCTTGTTTGGATATTTTTGTGCAATTGTTGGACAAAATGACTTGCTGTGGCATTAATTGCACTAATAGAGCGTCCAAGGAGGCTCCACTTCATTTTTTTCGGTAAGTAAAATTATATTTATGTATTTTAGGTCACTGCCGAGCTGAGCTTAGATTTTAACATGTACTGTTTAACCATGAAATTTAAATGTAATAGGGTAAAACCCAGTGCATTTAACATAATGCTGCACTTTAGAAAATGGGTTGAAATATAACATGTTGGTGGAGCTGGGTTCCCACTATCGGCTTGTGGAGCTCTCGGAGACCTCTGTGTTCCACCCGGTTTTACCCAGCGGTCAGCCCGGCGTATCTCTTACTCAGAAGCTCTGGTGTTGTGCACAGTTAACTCCGGTTGTAGCTAGGTTGCTTCCTCTGTTAGCTTAGCTCCCACCTCCGCGTTAGCTTTGGGTTAGCTTCAGGTTAGCTTGTAGCTAGTTCGACCGGGTGTCGTCAGTTGATCCCAGCCTTACAGCCCCACCCTCAGCTCCTCCTCTCTTCCCTTTTGTGGAATTGTCTGGGCTTGACGGAACCTGTGACACGGTCAAAATTGCGGTGGTGGCCACCTCCCATTTAGCCTCAAAAACGTGTTATTGGAGTCTATGGAAACCCATTGTCCAATATTGATATGTTGATGGTATAATCCAAGCAGATGTGCTTTTTTACGCTCTGGCTGTGAGATGGGCGAAGCGGTGAGCTCCACCTGCTGTTGATGGGACGGGCAGGCCCGGTTCTTTTTCCCAGAACCGTGAGCTGCAGCTGCGCGCGCCGCCAAAATGACATGCTTTATTTAGAAAAGCAGCCTCGTCGCCAGCCGGTGTTGACAGAGCTTCAGTCCCGAATGTTTCTCTTTTGTTTGCACTCATCATCAGCCACAGATCCTTGCTCACAGGAAGCTGGGTGACTCACTCACACGTTCCCTCTCCTTCATTAGTTGGTGACGCGGTGAATTAAAACATTAGGAATCCTAGTGCGTTTTTCCTGTTTGTGAGACGAACCCCTCCTCCATAACCAGGTTACTGGTACGGAAGCCTGGAAAGGCCAAAATTCCTCAGACGTTTTTTTTCCCTACTGGCTGTTATGAATGAATATAATAGAATAGAGTAAATGTTATTAGACCCACAGTGGGGACATCCACTCTATACAGCAGCACACTTACAGTAAAACTGATTCCAGACATGTTAGCTTGATAACTTCATGCTGATGAACACATGAACATAATCCTGTTTAGTGGATGCAACTACATCATGAAGTTAGCTTAACATGATAGATTTGTTTTACTTTGCAAGAAATAATAACTGGTAATATTATGAATGACAGTGACATGTAGCTGTAAACCTTTAATACAGACAGACAGACAATGTGAAGAAGTTCAGGAGAGTTGGATGTTAAATTTTCCTCACGAAAATAACATTTGTATTAAATAAAGGTCAGTTCCCTCTGTAAAGTCAGAGGTACAGAAGAGGATTCAGGCAACTGAAAAAAAAAGAGAATTCTGACTTTTCCCCAGAAATCCCTGTCAGAATTCCGAGAATAAAAGTCAGAAATCTGAGAAAAAACGTCTCATGATCCGTGGTATTCTTTTGACCCACGACATGCAGAATCAGAGACGGAAACAGGGAGGTAAGAAAATAAATCATTTATTTTAGAATAGAGAACTCAAAGCGCTGCTCAAACTGATGCAGGAAGTACCAGGATGTTCTAAAGGAGAGACAAAAGGTTAATATCCGTGAGAGATGATGGGATGGATAACTGAAGGTCTAGGCTTACTGTAAGGAGGTGGTTGGAGGGCGTGCAGAGGAGCACTGGTTGGTCTTATGAAGATGGGTTGCAAAGGGGTCTTGATGAAGACGAGGTCCAGAGTTCCTGTGTGGTGAGCTTAAAGGGTTAGGCGGTAGGGGCGTGGCGGAGAGCATTGTTACAACCAGGTGTCTAGGGGGCCTGGGGTAACATGGAGGACGCGTGACACAAAGGAAAATTAACAAAAGTTTTATTTACTTTCTCTTAATTCAGAATAGATGACTATTATTATTGTTAACCACCATGGATCTAAATCCACTTTTACCATAACAGGTTCAAACAGTAATATGTAACATAACTCTAAAGAGCACAATATCAAAGTTCTAAGTGGGAGACAACAGACCAGAGGAAAGGCAGCTCTGCACTATTGTCCCCCATTGGTGCGGAGCTCCAGCTGGTCCTTTAAACAATTTGTGGCTGATGAAAACCCAGCTCAGCTGGTGCAGGGAGGAGCAAGGTTGAGCCAACAGGCCATCGTCTGCAGGCAGGCTCCTCAGATGCAACATAAAAATGCGCAGAAAAATGAAATCACAACACAAAAAGGCTCCAGCCGTAACAAGCATACAGCCAGGAGTTGAAGCTGCATGAAGTGGAGCTGATGAGAAGTTCTTGGAGATGGCTGGAGGAGATGATTCCTTGAAGGGATAAGAGGAAGGATTAATCTTGGTTCTAGTCTGTTAGAAATCTGCTTCACGAAACATTTCTTAGTCTACGTTTTAGTCCTAGCTTGACAATAAATTTTTAATCTGCTACCCAGGTTGAGTAATCATCCGGCAAGAGTGTTGAGGAAGTCAGCTTCTTAAATACACCCAGGAGGATGCTTGGAGATGAGCTGCAGCTGGCCGTTGCTCCTGCTCTCCAGACACGCCCGCCTGCAGACTCTTAGACCTAAAAACATGGTGAGAATAAAAACAGCCCATGACAAAACATAACAATTCTCTTTCTTTTCTTTTTTTCTTGTCTTGTCAGTGGCTCTAATCCTCTTCTGTACAGAGTAGAAATAAATAAATAAAATGTAGAGCACAAAAAGTCTCAATACCCCCCCCCCCCCCCCCCCCCCCCCCCCCGCCGGCGAATTGTCCGCTCCCAACCCCATCTCACTCTTTGGAATGTTCAAAAGTTGGCAGCCCTATATATACCGACTCTGTCTGAATTAATACGAAGTGTGATAATGGTCCCGGAAGCAAAGAACCCTAGAATCTTCTGATTAAACATTCAAAGATCAATCGGATTGATATTTCATATTTATATGGAATAATCACATCTTATTGGTTATAATAATAAGGTTGTGGAATGCACTCCCAGTTCAGATTCGTCCCTGTCGGGTTTTTAAATCACTTTTAAAGACTCATCTGCTCTCAGTTGCTTTTAATTCCGTTTGAGAATGCATCTGTTTTTAGTTGCTTTTATGTCAGTTTAATATGTTTGTTTTTATCATGTTTTTACTTTGTGATGAACTTTTATCTTATTTTTAGAAGTTTTAGGGATCTTCTGTTCTTTTTGGCTTGTTGAGCACTTTGGTCAGCTTTTATGCTGTTGTAAAGTGCTTTATAAATAAAGATGACCTGACTAATTAACATTTTAATTGCTACAACTTTAAATTCAAATTAATTGATGGTTTCAATTAAAATTATATTGCACTAAACTTTAAACTTCATTAAATTATTACAATTTAGAGGGATTGTATTTTAAACTCTATTTTAAACTCTTCATTTTCACACTAAACCAAGTTTAAAGCTAAGCCTGTTGCACCAAACCTTTAAACTTTGATCTAGGAATTACTTTAAACCAGCTAATGAGGATGCTTAACTTTAGTAATGGCTGTATTTTTAGTTATCTATAGCTAAATTATTCTTCCAAGAAAACGGATCAGCAGGCTCAGTCCACCTGAATTAAATGATTAAGGTGGATTTCTGGTCCACCATATCAGTTTTAGAGCTTTTTATTCAGTAAACTTAGCATTGTGAAGCCATTAAAACCAGTTGCTGCCTCCTGTTCTCACCACCGATCCTGAGGCGAGACTGTTTTTTATTTACATACCAGCTCCCCGATTAACGGTGGGCTCGGTCGGTGACGCTTTGGTCCTGCGTGCCTTTGATAAAAAAGAAAAAAGTTAGCCGCAGGTCATAATTTCATTTCGAACCTCTGGGTCGTTAATGTGGTAACCATGGAAACACTCCTGCTGCTGCTCATTTACGTCTCCGGGGTCAGCGTCAGCGTGCACGTGCGCAAGCACCACTACTGTCGATCGACACATAAAGGAACGACGCAGCTCCACGTACCACGTGACTGCTGCGTAGGCTCATTTACATATCTATTGCTGTACGTCTGACGTAATCAAAGGCCAGAACCTATAGACCTCGGACCTGAAAGCACGTCACTCACTTTGTCTAGAAGAGAGAAGCTTGTTTTTGGACTCCCACAAGAAGAATTAAAATGGCAAAATCCACACAGGAATGTTTAGATAATTCGACTTTCAGAATTAAGGAAGGTATGTCTGTTGCAAGCAGATTCAATGTTTACCAAATCCAAAAAGTCACACATTACAGGAAGTTCAGTCAGATTGCTGAGTGCCGAAATGAGAGAACAGGTGAAATTTTGGCAATAAAATTTGTCAAAAAGAAGTTTTATTCTAAAAATAGGAGAGAGGTGAGGATACTGAAGCAACTGAAAAGTTTAGGTCTCCACCAATGCCGCATTGTCAACTTTTCTGAGTGTTTTTCATACCAAGACAGGACCTGCTTTGCCTATGAGAAGCTGGATTCAACCTTTCAGGAATTAGTTTTAGCAGCAAATGGGAAACCTGTTCACCTTATTGAGATCAGAGCTATTGCATATCAAATGTTTGTTGCTTTAGCAGCTCTGCACCACGCTGGATTCACTCACGCTAATATAAAGCCAGAAAATATAATGACTATGGATAAAGTTTCACATCAGTATGGTGTCAAACTGATTGGTTTTTCCAACTCTGCAAAGACATCTGACTTACGTGACTTAAAGATCCCTTTAGATTGTGGTTACACCGCACCAGAGGTGTTCCTGGACTGTCCACTAGACGAAAGCCTTGATATCTGGAGCCTTGGATGTACGTTAGCTTTTCTGTTCTTAGGGCAACACATGAGCCCCGTGGACTGTGAGTATCAGTACATGAGGTTTATCGTAGATGTCTTGGGCCAGCCGAAAAATAAACTACTGGAAAAAGGATGTGAAAGTCGTCGTTTTTTTAAACAAGTGAAGCAGGGGTCTGATTACGTTTGGAGACTCCGGACTCCGAAGGAATTTGAAGAAATAACTGGAAGTGAGGTTAAGAAAACAGATTGCAATAATTTAACTGATTTCAGTGACTTTCTGTTTAAATCCAACCAACCAGAGCCAATAGCTTATGACGACACAGAGGCTTTCATCGACCTTCTCAGGAAGATGTTAAACGTGGACCCGGCACTTAGGATCAAGCCAGCGGATGCTTTAAAACACCCATTTATAACAATGAAGCATCTGCGTTATATCTCAGATGAATTTTATTTAACAGAATCCCAAAGGATTATGGAGGAATTCCAACACAGCGAACAAGAATACACTTATAGTTCTCTTTCCACTCCGAACAGCAACGGAGAGCAGACCCCAGACCTGGATTTTAGTAAGAAGGGAAAGAGAAATTCCTCACATTTAGTCCAGACCAAAACCAGAACAGGAACCAGTAGCAGTGAAACAAAAGCTGAAAAGAAAAACACGCCACACTCTGACCCCAGGAAGAGTTCACCTAATGATGAGAAAGTCCATCCGTTGTTTAGCAGTGAAAGCTCTGAAGGAGCTAGTTCAGAGGACTCAAAGATGGACCTGTCTATCAGATGGGAAACGGATTCCTCAGACACAGACAAAGGGTCGTACTCAACTGACTCAGATAGCACCCCTTCAATATTAACGCCAGGTATGGTAATTATGGGGAATTCAAAGATTTACGAAGTAGAGGAAGTTCTTGGTTTTGGGACGTTTGGAGAGGTGGCCAGGTGCTGCATAGAGGGACAAGATAAGGTGGTCGCTTTGAAAGTAATGAGTAGACAGTACGAAAGCGAATTTTTAAATGAAGTTCAAACGTTACAACTTCTGAACAAACTGACAAATTTCAAACACTGCTTTATGAAACTGAATGACAGTTTCACCTATCGAGGCTTTTTATATCAGGAATTCGAGCTTTTGGATCAAACTTTGTTCGATTATTTCAAACAAAGAGGTGACACTTTAAAGGTGGCTGAAATCAGAGCAATTGCCCAGCAGATCTTAGAAGCTCTTAGTGTTTTAAAACTGCTTGGCATTACTCACACAGATGTGAAACTTGAAAATATCATGCTTGTAAATCATGAAGCACAACCATTCAGAGTAAAGCTGATTGATTTTGGGTTGGCTTTTGAGACTGAACGTTTACCACAGAAGGGTATCATTCAGAATTTGGCATGCAGAGCTCCAGAGGTAACTCTTGGTCTACCACGAGATGAAGCGATAGACACTTGGAGTCTTGGCTGTCTCTTGTCTGCTCTGTTTCTGGATTGTTATCTGTTCCCAGAAGAAAACGAATACGATAATCTGAGAATAATTATGAAGCTCCTTGGTCAACCTGACAAAAAACAACTGGACGAGGGGACTCTAGTCTCAAACTATTTCAGAAAAGATAAGAACGGGTCTGAATGCTCTTGGAGATTTAAAACCCTGAAACAATACGAAAAGAAGAGAGGAGCGGTGTCTGTGAGGGCAGACGCAACCTACGATGATTTAACAACGCTGGATGACTTGTTTTTCTCTCAAAACACTAACAACTCAACTGAAAATGAAGATATCGAAGCTTTTCTTGACCTCGTGAAGAAAATGTTAACAGTGGATCCATCAAACCGGATTCTGCCAGCTGATGCTCTGAAACACCCTTTCATCACGATGGAGCATCTCGATGGCGCTTCAGATAGACGTTATGTGAAAAAATCTCGTAAATTAATGAGAAATGTCCAACCGTGTCATTCAGATGGTGAAAGTGTCATCAGCGAATGCCCCGGGCCCAGTCAGGTGCCAGGTGTTCAAACAGACTTAGAGAGATCTTTACCAATGGCAGAATCGACATGCAGTACAAAATTTAGTTCAGAAGAAATAGTAGCGTTTAATTTAGAAGAAAGCAAAGGAGGAAACGTTACAGAGAAAACTTCTATTGACACCAGAGAGAAGGATGAAGAGCCAATGTGTAGCAAACAGTTATTAGAGAAAACCAGCACAGTAAACACAGAGGAACTGCATATGGATAATCTTTCACCGCACCAATCTAAAGATAGTGAAACATCGTCCGCAGACATAGATGAGACAAACTCAACTGACTCAGAAAGCACATCTTCATTACTAATCCCAGGTATGAAGATTGAAGGCCTTTCAAAGGTTTATATTGTAGAAGAAGTACTTGGATCTGGGACATACAGAGCGGTGGCCAGGTGCCGTATACAGGAAACAAATGAGGTCGTAGCGTTGAAAATGACACGTGAAAGTGATTACGGCAGTTTTTTCAATGAGATGAAAATATTAGAAAGTCTGAACGAACTCACACAATGCGATAGCTATTTTATCAGACTGAACGGCAGTTTCGCCTGTCAAGGCTTTTTATATCAGGAATTAGAGCTTTTGGATAAAGATTTGTTTAACTTTTTGACGAACGAAGGTAGTTGTTTAACGGTGGCTGAAATCCGACCAATTGCCCAGCAGATCTTAGAAGCTCTTAGTGTTTTAAAACAGCTTGGCATTACTCACACAGATGTGAAACTTGAAAATATCATGCTTGTAAATCATGAAGCACAACCATTCAGAGTGAAGCTGATTGATTTTGGGTTGGCTTTTGAGACTGAACGTTTACCACAGAAGGGTATCATTCAGAATTTGGCATGCAGAGCTCCAGAGGTAACTCTTGGTCTACCACGAGATGAAGCGATAGACACTTGGAGTCTTGGCTGTCTCTTGTCTGCTCTGTTTCTGGATTGTTATCTGTTCCCAGAAGAAAACGAATACGATAATCTGAGAATAATTATGAAGCTCCTTGGTCAACCTGACAAAAAACAACTGGACGAGGGGACTCTAGTCTCAAACTATTTCAGAAAAGATAAGAACGGGTCTGAATGCTCTTGGAGATTTAAAACCCTGAAACAATACGAAAAGAAGAGAGGAGCGGTGTCTATGAGGGCAGACGCAACCTACGATGATTTAACAACGCTGGATGACTTGTTTTTCTCTCAAAACACTAACAACTCAACTGAAAATGAAGATATCGAAGCTTTTCTTGACCTCGTGAAGAAAATGTTAACAGTGGATCCATCAAACCGGATTCTGCCAGCTGATGCTCTGAAACACCCTTTCATCACGATGGAGCATCTCGATGGCGCTTCAGATAGACGTTATGTGAAAAAATCTCGTAAATTAATGAGAAATGTCCAACCGTGTCCTTCAGATGGTGAAAGTGTCATCAGCGAACGCCCCGGGCCCAGTCAGGTGCCAGGTGTTCAAACAGACTTAGAGAGATCTTTACCAATGGCAGAATCGACATGCAGTACAAAATTTAGTTCAGAAGAAATAGTAGAGTTTAATTTAGAAGAAAGCAAAGGAGGAAACGTTACAGAGAAAACTTCTATTGACACCAGAGAGAAGGATGAAGAGCCAATGTGTAGCAAACAGTTATTAGAGAAAACCAGCACAGTAAACACAGAGGAACTGCATATGGATAATCTTTCACCGGACCAATCTATAGATAGTGAAACATCGTCCGCAGACATAGATGAGACAAACTCAACTGACTCAGAAAGCACATCTTCATTACTAATCCCAGGTATGAAGATTGAAGGCCTTTCAAAGGTTTATATTGTAGAAGAAGTACTTGGATCTGGGACATACAGAGCGGTGGCCAGGTGCCGTATACAGGAAACAAATGAGGTCGTAGCGTTGAAAATGACACGTGAAAGTGATTACGGCAGTTTTGTCAATGAGATGAAAATATTAGAAAGTCTGAACGAACTTACACAATGCGATAGCTATTTTATCAGACTGAACGGCAGTTTCGCCTGTCAAGGCTTTTTATATCAGGAATTAGAGCTTTTGGATAAAGATTTGTTTAACTTTTTGACGAACGAAGGTAGTTGTTTAACGGTGGCTGAAATCCGACCAATTGCCCAGCAGATCTTAGAAGCTCTTAGTGTTTTAAAACAGCTTGGCATTACTCACACAGATGTGAAACTTGAAAATATCATGCTTGTAAATCATGAAGCACAACCATTCAGAGTGAAGCTGATTGATTCTGGGTGGGCTTTTGAGACTGAACGTTTACCACAGAAGGGTATCATTCAGAATTTGGCATGCAGAGCTCCAGAGGTAACTCTTGGTCTACCACGAGATGAAGCGATAGACACTTGGAGTCTTGGCTGTCTCTTGTCTGCTCTGTTTCTGGATTGTTATCTGTTCCCAGAAGAAAACGAATACGATAATCTGAGAATAATTATGAAGCTCCTTGGTCAACCTGACAAAAAACAACTGGACGAGGGGACTCTAGTCTCAAACTATTTCAGAAAAGATAAGAACAGGTCTGAATGCTCTTGGAGATTTAAAACCCTGAAACAATACGAAAAGAAGAGAGGAGCGGTGTCTATGAGGGCAGACGCAACCTATGATGATTTAACAACGCTGGATGACTTGTTTTTCTCTCAAAACACTAACAACTCAACTGAAAATGAAGATATCGAAGCTTTTCTTGACCTCGTGAAGAAAATGTTAACAGTGGATCCATCAAACCGGATTCTGCCAGCTGATGCTATGAAACACCCTTTCATCACGATGGAGCATCTTGATGGCGCTTCAGATAGACTTTATGTGAAAAAAGCTCGTAAATTAATGAGAAATGTCCAACCGTGTCCTTCAGATGGTGAAAGTGTCATCAGCGAACGCCCCGGGCCCAGTCAGGTGCCAGGTGTTCAAACAGACTTAGAGAGATCTTTACCAATGGCAGAATCAACATGCAGTACAAAATTTAGTTCAGAAGAAATAGAGTTTAATTTAGAAGAATGCAAAGGAGTAAACGTTACAGAGAAAACTTCTTTTGACACCAGAGAGAAGGATGAAGAGCCAATGTGTAGCAAACAGTTATTAGAGAAAACCAGCACAGTAAACACAGAGGAACTGCATATGGATAATCTTTCACCGCACCAATCTAAAGATAGTGAAACATCGTCCGCAGACATAGATGAGACAAACTCAACGGACTCAGAAAGCTTATCTTCATTACTAATCCCAGGTATGAAGATTGAAGGCCTTTCAAAGGTTTATATTGTAGAAGAAGTACTTGGATCTGGGGGATACGGAGCGGTGGCCAGGTGCCGTATACAGGAAACAAATGAGGTCGTAGCGTTGAAAATGACACGCCTAACCGATTACAGCAGTTTTTTCAATGAGATGAAAAAATTAGAAAGGCTGAACGAACTCACACAATGCGATAGCTATATTATCAGACTGAACGGCAGTTTCGCCTTTCAAGGCTTTTTATATCAGGAATTAGAGCTTTTGGATACAGATTTGAGTGAGTTTTTGGAGAACGAAGGTCGTTGTTTAAAGCTGGCTGAAATCCGACCAATTGCCCAGCAGATCTTAGAAGCTCTTAGTGTTTTAAAAGAGCTTGGTATTACGCACGCAAATTTGAAACTTGATAATATCATGCTTGTAAATCATAAAGCACAACCATTCAGAGTGAAGCTGATTGATTTTGGGTGGGCTTGTAGCACTGGAGCTTTACAACAAAAGGGTATCATTCAGACTTTGCCGTACAGAGCTCCAGAGATAACTCTTGGTCTACCACTAGATGAAGCGATAGACACTTGGAGTGTTGGCATTATCTTTACTGCTCTGTTTCTTAAACATCTTCTGTTCCCTTATAACAACAGCTACGATAATCTGAGCATAATTATGAAGCTCCTTGGTCAACCTGATAAAGAACTACTAGACAAGGGGACTTTAGTCCCAAAATATTTCACAAAAGTTGAGAAAGGGTCTAAACAATTTTGGAGATTTAAGAAGAAAGGAGGGAAGTCTAGGGAGATGAAATATGAGTGTTTAACATCCCTGGAGGACTTGTTTTTCTATAACACCAAAAATTCAACTGAAAAGAAAGATATTACATTTTTTCTTGACCTCGTGAAAAAACTGTTAGCAGTGGATCCAGCAAAGCGGATTCTCCCAGCTGATGCTCTTAAACACCCTTTTATCACGATGGAGCACCTTGATGACGCTTCAGATGAAGATTATGTGAGAAGCGCTCATGAAATAATGAAAAATTTCCAACCAGGAAACATGCCTCCACACGATAAAATTAAAATCCCCAATAGTACGATGTTAAAAGATGTGCAAAAGTTTTTCGAACAACAGTATGGAATAAAACACACTGGTGCCAAAAGGACTACAAGCCTTGCGAAGATTAAGAACTTCTTCACCGAAAAGTTCTACTCCGTCAAGTGTTACTTGTCTAGACTCTGGTAGTTTAGTATATATGTAGAAATTGTTTTAGTTATATTATTTTTACCTAATTAGAACCAAAAATGGGGCTGCATGGGGACACACTTAATCACAGCATGTGGTTAACACGTTCTCCCCATGCATGCGTGGGTTTCCTCTGGGTGCTCCAGTTCCCCCCACAAACACCAAAAACATAGCAGGTTAGGTTTATTAGTGTATTTGAATTATCCCTAGGTGTGGGTGAGTTAGTCACCTGCCCAGGGTGTCTTGTGTCTCTTACCTGGTGACAGCTAGAGGCGGCACCATCTCATTCAGATAGTGAGTTTTCTGCTAGACTGAAGATACTTTTAATTACTCCTGTAGACACTAAGGAAAGCTAGGGAGACATTTCAGCTGTTAGATTCACCCCTTCTTTCCATCGGCAATGAAAGTAGTCACATAATGTAATGGTGACGTTTTAACCGCAAACTCATTTCCAACTGGAAGCAATTCTGACGCTAACTGAGAGCGACAGAGCTCCACACAGCTGATCCTGTGATGTCCAAAATAAATCACGGGAGAATCGCAACACCACACGTGATTTCAGAAGTCCACACAAAGGCAAGGCAGCTTTATTTGTATAGCCCCTCACAGCGGTATAAATCTGACCAAAGTGCTTCACAGAAATTAAAACATTAAACAACAATACACAAGATAAAAATGCATCAAAACTAAAGCTTAAGAACTAACACTATAAAGACTCCCATGCTGAGTTAAAGCCAAATCATAAAAATAGGTTTTCTAAAGGGATTTAAGCTTGGTTTATGCTTGACACGTCCACGAGGTCCGCACGGCTCCGCGCGGTGAAATTGCGTCATTTTAACAACCACGCGCCTCCGCACAGACTAAAATTTCCGCACCGCGTCCCTAGGAAATTTTCTAACCACGCGGACGGTTGGACGCGGAAAAACATGGCGGACTGGCAAGAACTAGTATGGCAGAGGTTCGTAAATACAGACATTTGTATGATTCAACTCTCAAAGATCACCGTGATCAACATGTTAATAATTCTTGGAGAGAAATAGCTCGCACTGTCGGAAAAGACGAGGACGCTGTTAAAAATGCTGGAATGCCATGTTGTGAACAGTAATTTTTACTTCTACTATGGTTTAGTGTTGGATGCATGCCGTAGAGCTCCATGCTGCCCCCTACAGTTTGGGAGAATATTGGCTCACCACAGAGACGAGCCGCATGAACCATAAATGCTGCAAGTTGTGAAGCGTGTTCCATCCGCGAGCCGCATCACCAAGCGGGAAGTAAATGCGTCAAGCATAAACCAAGCTTTACAGCCAGACAGTGAAGAGGCCGACCTAATGCTCAAAGGCAGCATGTTCCATATGATTAATTTTTTATTATAATTTTTTTTTGCAGTTTCAAGTTCTTCATTCCCCTTGAATACAGTAAAAACTTATTTATTTACCTGTTTGTCATGAACCGGGGTGAGTACTCCTCATTCACTTAACATCTCTGAGTCTCTTCTCAGGAGAGGGAGTGCCACCTACCTGATCTGCAATCAGCGGGGTGCTTCCTACATAAGGTGGATGGAGGACACAACTCGACACCGGAAGATTGCCACAGCTTGGATTCCAGTGTTTCCCTAAAGGCTAATTTACAAGATAAAATAAAGTGATTCTAAAACTAAACAGAAACAATCTTTTGACCAAAAAGGCAACATTTATTTTTGCTTACCTTGTAAAATATAACAAGTCTGTAGTTACCTAACAGTAGCTTTGAAAGTAATGCGGTCAAATACTTTTCAAGTATGTGTAGAAACAAGTTTAACATTTGAGTCCTCAACCTGTTTAAAAAAAGTGCCTCAGATTTCTTACAAAGGAAAATGTGTTCTCTTATTTATCAATAACTTCAAATAAATACATGAGTAATCCTGAGTACTCACTTATCAGCTTAGAAAATAAATATGAGAATATCTCAAATTTCTGGGTATGGAAAAAAAATGACATTCTAGTCCCAACTTATCAGCAGTTTCAAAAATAAATCATCCCAATTTATGGGACCACAAAAGTAAAAGGAGTACTAAATCTCCTAACAAAGACCAAAAAAAAAAAAAAAACCATAAAAAAAAGTTCATCTCAAACCTGTCACGTGCCAAACATTTGAGTTCCTGGAATCGATTCTGAACCTTTGTGAATCGATTCTGAATCTTTATAAATAAGAATCCCGATTCAGACTTGAATCGATTTTTTCAGCACCTCTATTCAATACCTTCCGGCTGCTCGGATGAATCCAAGTTCTCAGATATTACGGCTGTTCCATCACAGAAAAGATTTTGTTTGTACTGAACCTGATCTAAGTTGGCAAATGATGCTTGTTCTTTCTCTTGGTATGCAGTAGGGCTGTCGCGGTTGAGGAATTCCCCCTGCGGTGATTCAGGGTGGCTTAATATTGTGGTGTGCGATATTATTGCAGCACTTTTTTATTGCTGTACTATCTAAACATAATGTTTACACATTTAAAAAAGGTTAAAAATTGCCGTGCCTTCTGTTGTAACACTTTACTGAATGCAGATCAAAGGGCAGTAACAACACAGATCGCAGTAACGTTTGTTTCTCCGACAGTCGGAGTCAGACTGAACTTAAAAACAACAAAATTCAGGAGAAGGTTAAACTTTTAAATGCAAATTTGGCTGCAGCATCTAACACATAAGAAACAAGTCCCCATTTTGTTTAGTTGTTTAAAATCAAGCATAAAAAATTACATGTACCGGGCGCGGGGCACTATCATTTCACTTTCACTTTCACACACACGAACGACGGTGATTTATAGCTCGGTCACGTCCTTGTTACCCACAAGGAAAACCAGCATGTTAACCATATACGGTTTGAGAGAGGATCTGAGAGGGGTGGCAACATTTCCAGCACTGAAAACCCTCTCGGATGGTGCGCTCGTTGCACTAACACACACGTACTTGCGTGCGACTGGCGAGCAAAGGGAATCTCTCCCGGTTGTTGCTCCACCATGTCAGGGGGGTTTCTTTAGGGTGGATGCATTCCTCCTGCAGGTAGCGAGTGAGCTCCAGCTCGGCTCAAACTCTCTTCGGGACGGTTGCAGAAGCAGTGCTTGTCCGGGACTTCAGCAGGTCTCCGAGCGTTTATTTATTTATTTTTATTTTTTTGCCGCTGGTGGCAGCTCTGTCTCGGCCAAGGACTCTGGCTGCGCAGCAGCTGACGTACTGAAAACCAAAGTGCTCCCAAATATAATCGCGGTGGACCATGATGCAGCGCGGTGGGTTTCTTCATATTGCGATATTTCATTTTTGCGGTTACCGTGACAGCCCTAGTATGCAGTTGGTACTTCTGAGGTAGAGCAAGATCTCTGTACTCACTCCCAGCGCGTCAAAAACAAACGCTTGGTCAGCCACCCTCTTAGGTCAGACCCCTGACGCCAAAAGTGCCCTTTTTCGTCACTTATGTGTGAAAAGGGGTTTTTCCCTTTTCTGACTGCAGATCCCAATAGAGCTCCGGACCCCATGTAACTCTTAGTTAGTAGACGCCATATTGGCAGGTAAAAGAAGCTAAACAAACACGGATCTTAACCATGAACGTGAACGGGATCGGCTTGGATTTTACTTCGTCGGAGTTTACTTCACACTTTCAAACCGAAGAAATAGTTTTATATAGTCAGAAATTAAATAGACTAAACATCTCCGACCCTTACCGTGACCCTGGGATACTTTTTAAAAACGCCAGAAGCTGTCGGAGCGGACTTCTTACTGGACCTGGCCGGGGAACCCCTTGGGATTCCGCCGGAGGAGCTGGCTCAGGCGGCTGGGGAGAGGGAAGTCTGGGCCTCTCGACGCTACTGCCCCCGTAACCCGACTCCGGATAAGCGGATGAAAATGGATGGATGGATGGACAAATAACAGATTTACAATGTTTTAATGAAAGATGCGAAACTCTCATAGATGGATTAAATGACAACAAATCCTGGTTAATACGTGGAGATTTCAATATTGATTTACTGAACCAGAGAAACAAAATGACTAGAGACTTTATGGATGTGATGTCCAGCAGGAGTTTATATCCTGTGATCACTCAGCCTACTAGAATCACCAGTACCTGTGCTGCATTAATAGACAATATTTATACAAATGAAATTGAGAAGACAGCTAACAGTGGTCTCCTAATTAGTGATATAAGTGATCATCTACCAATTTTTATAATACATAAAAGTGTATTCAAAAAACCTAAAGAGTTAGATCAGATAAAACATGTTAGAATAAGGACAGAGGATGCTATAAAAGCATTTTGTAATGACTTGTTGAATGAGAACTGGAGTGGGGTTTATGTGAAGGATGTGAATGTGGCATATGATACGTTCTTAAAAACATATAAATCTTTATATGATAAGAACTGCCCTGTAGTTGTCTGTAGAAAAAAGATAATTGTGAATGTAGAACCGTGGTTAACTAAGGGATTACTAAAATCTTGTAAAAGGAAAAACAAATTATACAGAGATTTTGTCAGATACCGAACCAAAGCCACAGAAATGAAGTACAAGATATACAAAAATAAATTGACATCATTAATAAGACAAGCAAAAAAAGATCATTATAATTTAAGGCTGAAGGAAAGCATAGGTGACATGAAAAGAACATGGAGAATTCTGAATAGTGTCATAAGATCCAGGTCTCAGCATGCCCGTTATCCGGATTTTTTTTACTAACTGAGATAAGATATTGAGGGATAAAGCTGAGGTGGTAAATGAACTTAATTCATTTTTTGTAAACATAGGACCAAGTTTGGCCAAATCTCTGGAAACACAAACTAATGAAACTGGAAATATACAAGGAGGGAGCAAAATTTTACAGTCTATGTTTTTAGGGGATGTAAGTGAAAATGAAGTTTTGACGATCTCGTCTCGTCTCGTCTCGTCTCGTCTTCCTCCGCTTATCCGGGTCCGGGTCGCGGGGGCAGCATCCCAACTAGGGAGTTCCAGACCGTCCTCTCCCCGGCCTTGTCCACCAGCTCCTCCGGCAGGACCCCAAGGTGTTCCCGGACCAGATTGGAGATGTAACTTCTCCAACGTGTCCTGGGTCGACCCGGGGGCCTTCTGCCGGCAGGACATGCCCGAAACACCTCCCCAGGGAGGCGTCCGGGAGGCATCCTGACCAGATGCCCAAACCACCTCAACTGGCTCCTTTCGATCCGGAGGAGCAGCGGTTCTACTCCGAGTCCCTCCCGAATGTCCGAGCTCCTCACCCTATCTCTAAGGCTGAGCCCGGCCACCCTACGGAGGAAACTCATTTCGGCCGCTTGTATCCGCGATCTCGTTCTTTCGGTCATTACCCAAAGCTCATGACCATAGGTGAGGATTGGGACGTAGATCGACCGGTAAATCGAGAGCCTGGCTTTCTGGCTCAGCTCCCTCTTCCCCACGACAGATCGGCTCAGCGTCCGCATCACTGCAGACGCCGAACCAATCCGCCTGTCGATCTCCCGATCCCTCCTACCCTCACTCGTGAACAAGACCCCGAGATACTTAAACTCCTCCACTTGAGGTAGGACCTCTCCCCCGACCCGGAGGTGGCAAGCCACCCTTTTCCGGTCGAGAACCATGGTCTCAGATTTGGAGGTGCTGATCCTCATCCCAGCCGCTTCACATAAGGCCGCGAATCTACCCAGCAAGAGCTGAAGGTCAGAGCTGGATGAAGCTAGGAGGACCACATCATCCGCAAAAAGCAGAGACGAGATTCTCCTGCCACCAAACTCGACACACTCCACACCACGGCTGCGTCTAGAAATTCTGTCCATAAAAGTGATGAACAGAACCGGTGACAAAGGGCAGCCCTGGCGGAGTCCAACCCTCACTGGGAACAGGTCCGACTTACTACCGGCTATGCGGACCAAACTCACGCTCCTCTGGTAAAGGGACTGAATGGCCCTTAACAGAAAGCCACCCACCCCATACTCCTGGAGCGTCCCCCACAGGGTGCCCCTGGGGACACGGTCATAAGCCTTCTCCAATTCCACAAAGCACATGTGGATTGGTTGGGCAAACTCCCATGCCCCCTCCATCACCCTTGCAAGGGTATAGAGCTGGTCCACAGTTCCACGGCCAGGACGAAAACCACATTGCTCCTCCTCTATCTGAGATTCAACTATCAATCGGACCCTCCTCTCCAGTACCTTGGAGTAGACCTTTCCAGGGAGGCTGAGGAGTGTGATCCCCCTATAGTTGGAACACACCCTCAGGTCACCCTTCTTAAAGATGGGGACCACCACCCCGGTCTGCCACTCCCTAGGAGTTTTGACGATAGTTAGGAAAAGTAAAAATAAAACATCCACAGACTGTGATGGGATTGACATGATGATTGTAAAGAAAACTATTGATTATGTTGTTAAACCATTCACTTATATCTGTAATTTGTCTGTTCAGAGTAGTACATTTCCAGAAAAAATGAAAACTGCTAAAGTAATTCCAATTTTTAAAAATGGTGATAAACATAAGTTTGATAATTATAGACCAATCTCAGTGCTTTCTCAGTTTTCTAAAGTGCTTGAGAAATGGTTTGTTCAGAAACTAGATAACTTTATTGAGAAGGAAAACCTCCTGAGTGAGAGTCAGTATGGGTTTCGATCACATAATTCTACATCCCTGGCTTTATTGGAATTAAATGAAGAACTTTCATCAGCAATAAAAAAAACAATATACAGTGGGGTTGTTTATTGATTTAAAAAAGGCATTTGACACAATAGATCACAGTATTTTACTCTCCAAGCTGAGGGATTATGGGATACGTGGAATCGCCCATGACTGGTTAAGTAGTTATTTGACCAATAGAAATCAATTTATACAGTTAGATGATGAAATTTCAGATTCACTAGAGACTACACACGGTGTCCCACAGGGGTCAGTGTTGGGCCCTAAGCTTTTTATTCTATATATAAATGACATTTGTGATGTGTCCAAAGTATTACAGTTCATATTGTTTGCTGATGACACGAATATATTTTGTTCTGGAAATTATTTAGAAATTATTATTCAAAATATGGTTTGTGAAATGTCTAAACTTAAGAAGTGGTTTAATGACAATAAATTATTTCTCAATTGGAATAAAACAAAATTCATGGTTTTTGGTAACAGAAAAACTAATGATTTAGTTACGTTGTCTATTGATGTTTTTTTAATCGATAGAGTAAATGAAGTCAGATTCTTAGGGGTTCCCTTGGACCATAAACTTACTTGGAAATCCCATATAAAATATATAAAACAAAAAATATCCAAAAGTATTGGAGTTTTAAACAAAGTCAAAGGTTTTCTAGAAATTTCAACGCTTCAGACATTATATTACTCATTTATCTTACCATACTTAACTTATTGTATTGAGGTTTGGGGCAATACGTATAAAACAAACACTAATCCTTTGTTTCTGTTACAGAAGAAAGTTTTGCGAATTCTATATAAAGCAAATCCAAGAGAACATACTAACAAATATTTTGTTCTATCTAAAATTATTAAATTCAAAGACTTAGTTAACTTGAAAATTTTACTAATTATGTTTAAGGCTAGAAATAATTTGCTGCCAACTAATCTACAAAGGTTCTTTGTTTTAATCCCAAAAAATGAAGGAAACCAGAGTTTAAAAGGATATTTGTTCGTACTACATTAAAGCAAATGTGTATTTCAATATATGGTGTGAAATTATGGAATAACCTGGATGATGAATTAAAAAAATGTCAACTACTGATCAATTAAAAAAAATGTATAAAGATAAAATGCTAAAATCGTATGAATTGGTGAGTTGAGGATGGAGGATTAATGTTTTAGTAGTGATATTATTTGTGGAAGTAAGAGAGCGGTTTATTTTTTGTGTATAAGGCTATTTTGTACTTTTTGTTATTTATCTTGTCTTAGTTAAAGGGGGTAGGTCATATAAGATTTTTTCTTCTTCCTCCCCCTATTTCACTCGAATGCTTATATTCTGATTTGAAGTTTGTATATTTAAACTTTGAGTGAAATAAATTATTGAATTGAATTGAATTTACACGTAAGTAGTTTAAATAGAGCGCTGTGCTGTTTGAATGTATAAACTGAACACCAAGAGAAATCACTAGTCTGATTTTGTTCCGTGAATAAAATAAATATGTTAGGCAGGAGCGTCTCAGGATCTGTCTGAGATCCGTCTCGGTGAGACAGATAATAGCAATCCAAAGTGCTTTTTATGTGTGATCTGACAATTGATCAACCATTGCTTTAAAATTAAATACAGCTTAGCCGGTTAATTGCTGTGATCATAAAACACGGAAACGGCAGCACGCAGAACTCACGAGGCAACGTTTTACATGATGTTTACTTGCTGCTATGAGTAATAAGACAGAAAAAGCCACGCCAAAATAAGTTTAGGAAGCCCACTAAGAATCGTAATAAAAGCATTTAAAATAAACACCACACACAGTTGAGGAAACGGTTTAAGTACCTGATATGAAGCGGTCGCTGCATAAGTGAAAACCTTTACTCTCGGGATCCCACAGTTTCATTTTAGCCCGGTCACTAACGCGTTTTATTGCAATGATCCAACGTTTGCGGCGCTCCGGATCTTGGGGAATCCTGTAGATGGCTCATTCCTTATGTCGTCCGTGTCTGTTCTGCATTCTGGGGCACAACAGGAATCTACCATATTTCCTGTTTGATTGAGTTTTCTGACAATAACAAATAGTCCAGCTGCCGGCTTCTACCTGCCAATATGGCGCCGTTTCGATTTGAACTGTTGCATGCCGGGAGAAGTGACGTCAACTCCCAGAGCTCTATGCAGCGTAAAACTGACGCGATGGGATGTTCGCAGCCAGGGCACCAAACAAGCTCATAACCTCATCCTCTTGTTATTTAACCTTCCCCTCACCCCTATCCTATCCTTAACCATCTTGCTATCGAACACGTTAGTGATTTGTCAGTCGCTCTAAAAGCCGGCTCTATGAAGTGAACGGTGAGAGCCGCCTCATCATTGGTAAGATTTGGACCGAGGAAACGCGAGGGGGAGATTTCAACTACCAAGGTGGATGTTAAAAGTAGAGGGTATTTGTAACCTTGCCAGATGGTATGTTCTAACGTTCCCCTTGGGCAGCAAATACGAAAATTCACAGGCAGAATGCATGGGAAACAAACGCGTGATCACAGTGAGAGTAACGTTTTAGGCAAGCCCCCACAATGCGGCTCTAAAAATGGTCCCATCCCGGAAGTAAGAGAAATTGCAGTTCCACCCTCATCCGCTGGGGGCTGGTGTCAGAAGCGAGCAAATCCTCATTGACTCCCATGTTAAAAATGCCAATTTCACAGCAGAAATAAACATGTTTACAGCCTGGTACCAAAACATGTTTCTGTCTAAATGATCTGGTTTACACTCATGACAACTCTGAGGGGGGTGAATTTTTTTCTCACTCTTCTGTTTAAGTGTATTAAAAGCCTAAAATTCTGTATAATTAATGAGCATCAGACCCACGTGACCACAGAGCTAGCTCCGTGGAAAGGCCTCAGTAGAGCCTCGGTCTGGCCTGGAAACTGTTCTGGGATTTTGAGTCTCTGTGTTTGTGTATTCTTTTTTGGATATTTTTGTGCAATTGTTGGACAAAATGACTTGCTGTGGCATTAATTGCACTAATAGAGCATCCAAGGAGTCTCCACTTCATTTTTCGGTAAGTAAAATTATATTTATGTATTTTAGGTCACTGCCGAGCTGAGCTTAGATTTTAACATGTACTGTTTAACCATGACATTTAAATGTAATAGGGTAAAACCCAGTGCATTTAACATAATGCTGCACTTTAGAAAATGGGTTGAAATATAACATGTTGGTGGAGCTGGGTTCCCACTATCGGCTTGTGGAGCTCTCGGGAGACCTCTGTTTTCCACCCGTTCTCGCCTCCCCGCAGCTCGGCGCATCTCTGTCTGATCGCGGCTTCTGTATCCTGCGCGGGCTGACGGCTTGTGGAGCTCTGGGATGGAAACCTTTCCACCCGGTTCTCCCCAGCGGCAGCTCTGCGCATCTCAGATCGCAGAGGCGCTTGTCTGCTGTGCGGCTGCCAGCTTGTGGAGGTCTCGGGAGACCTCTGTGTTCCACCCGGTTTTACCCAGCGGTCAGCCCGGCGTATCTCTGACTCAGAAGCTCTGGTGTTGTGCACAGTTAACTCCGGTTGTAGCTAGGTTGCTACCTCCGTTAGCTTAGCTCCCACCTCCGTGTTAGCTTCAGGTTAGCTTGTAGCTAGTTCGACCGGGTGTCGTCAGTTGATCCCAGCCTTACAGCCCCACTGTTGACATCGCAGCTTCAGGTTGCCTACTCACGGGAGTCAAACCACCATCTCTGGTTTGGGTATCGGTCATGCTGATTTTGTGTTATCCGTTAGCAATACAAAACCACATGAGTCATACTTGGCGCTTTCTGGAAGCCACACTGCCCCAATGCCCGCTCTGCTCAGCAAAAGGGAGGCCCCCGCCTTTATTGAATAACGCGGAACTCACATCACCTGTAACCTTGCGCTGAACAAAATAGAGCCCATGATATTGTGGCAGAAGCATTGTATTCTAACACCCCCACTTGATGATGCCACTCTCATTTACTTCAGTCCTTATTTTCAAAACATATTGGGCTTGAACTTTTCAACCTTGGCTCTAGAAGCAGACTTTGTGAAGACATCTGCAACCATATTCTCAGTTGGACAATACACCAAAACAACTTTCCCTTGAACTACATTAGACCTGATGAAGTGATATTTAATATCCACATGTTTGTTCCTCTGACGGTTCACAGGGTTCTTTGCAAGGCATATAGTCCCATGGTTGTCTTCAAAGACTTTTGCTGCATGTTTTGAACTGCAGCCAATGTCCTTTAACAGTTGAGTCAAATGGAGCGCTTCCTGAACAGTAGCTGCTAAGGCCACATACTCCGCTTCACATGTCGATAGTGCCACCATTTGTTGTTTCTTCATTTTCCATGAAATTATGGCACTTTCTTGACTGAGGCTGAAACAATAGCCTGTAGTGCTCTTCCTGTCCTCAACATCATTTGCCCAGTCCGCGTCAGAGTATCCAACCAGTTCCAAATCTGATGAACACTGGTTGTAACACAGTTCATAGTCCATGGTCCCCTGTAAGTATCTGTACACATGCTTCAAAGCAGTCACGTGTTTTTCTCTGGGATCTGACATGTACTGAGACAGTTTGCTTACAATCCAACTGATGTCTGGTCTAGTACAGGTCATGATATAGATGAGGCTGCCCAACATTTCTCTGTAATTTCTTTGATCAGTTTTGTCGCCCTCTGGTGACAAGTCACATTTTATCTCACTGGGTGTAGCTCTCGCTTTACACTCTGCCATGCCGAATGGTTTTAGTATTTTCCTGATGTATTTGGACTGATTCTCTTTACACATTTATCCTTTTGGGTGAAATCAATCCCAATGAACTGTGTGAGGTTTCCAAGGTCTTTCATTTTAAATCTACTTTTCAATCTCTCCTTGATCTCTCTCAAACACACCTCATCGCTGGCAGCCACAACTATATCATCTACCCACACTAGCAGAATGACCTCTTTGTCAGACAGTTTGGTATAGATACAGTGGTCAGCTTGGCTCTGTTCAAAATGATTTTTAATCAGGAATTCATGGAGCACCATATTCCAATTCCTGCCTGACTGTTTGAGACCATAAATAGATTTGTTTAATTTACACACAAGTTGCACCCCCTCCTTTGAATCGAGCTGGAAACCTTCAGGTTGATCCATATAGATCTCGCAGTCAACTGGTGCATGTACATATGCTGCCTTGACATCCATCTGATTTAGTGTAAGAGTATGTTGTGCAGCAAGTTGCATTAGTACCCGTAGTGATGTCAGGTTAGCTGTCGGGGATAGGGCTGTCACGGTAACCGCAAAAATGAAATATCGCAATATGAAGAAACCCACCGCGCTGCATCATGGGCCACCGCGATTACTGAACTTGATTCAACTCAGTGATGCATGTTGAGAAGGATGGCTGCACTGGTATCGAAACGAAACGTTACTTCGCTCCTTTGGGAGCACTTTGGTTTTCAGTACGTCAGCTGCTGTGCAGCCAGAGTCCTTGGCCGAGACAGAGCTGCCACCAGCGGCAAAAAAATAATAAACGCTCGGAGACCTGCTGAAGTCCCGGACAAGCACTGCTTCTGCAACCGTCCTGAAGAGAGTTTGAGCCGAGCTGGAGCTCACTCGCTACCTGCAGGAGGAATGCATCCACCCTAAAGAAACCCCCTGACATGGTGGAGCAACAACCGGGAGAGATTCCCTTTGCTCGCCAGTCGCACGCAAGTACGTGTGCGTTAGTGCAACGAGCGCACCATCCGAGAGGGTTTTCAGTGTTGCTGGAAATGTTGCCCCCCCTCTCAGATCCTCTCTCAAACCGTATATGGTTAACATGCTGGTTTTCCTTGTGGGTAACAAGGACGTGACCGAGCTATAAATCACCGTCATTCGTGTGTGTGAAAGTGAAAGTGAAATGATAGTGCCCCGCGCCCGGTACATGTAATTTTTTATGCTTGATTTTAAACAACTAAACAAAATGGGGACTTGTTTCTTATTTGTTAGATGCTGCAGCCAAATTTGCATTTAAAAGTTTAACCTTCTCCTGAATTTTGTTGTTTTTAAGTTCAGTCTGACTCCGACTGTCGGAGAAACAAACGTCACTGCGATCTGTGTTGTTACTGCCCTTTGATCTGCATTCAGTAAAGTGTTATAAAAGAAGGCATGGCAATTTTTAACCTTTTTTAAATGTGTAAACATTATGTTTCGATAGTACCGCAATAAAAAAAAGTGCTGCAATAATATCGCACACCGCAATATTAAGCCACCCTGAATCACCGCAGGGGGAATTCTTCAACCGCGACAGCCCTAGTCGGGGAAAATGTCTCTGAATAGTCGAGTCCTTCTACTTGACTGTATCCCTTTGCCACGTATCTGGCCTTATACACTTCATTCCCCTTATCATCCTCTTTAAGAGCGTACACCCACCTTCCCCCCACTGTCTGTCTGCCCTCTGGTAATGGTACAAGTGAGTAGGTGTTGTTCTCTTTAAGAGAGGCTACTTCCTCCTTCATAGCCTTTTCCCATTTTTCTAAAGTTGGTGATGCCATAGCCTCCTTAAAGGTCTGTGGCAGTCCAATTGTAGCCCTGTAACAGTAGTCTATGGTTAACTCAGTATTCTGCACTGCACACTCATAGTCCTCTAGGTACTTAGGTTTCTTCCTGATTCTATCAGTAGTGCGTGTAGTCTGTGTGTTACCATCAGTGTCCTTGGTTACATTTTCATCAGAGTTTTGTACAGTTTGCTCACTCTGTTGCTGACTAGTCTGACTTGGCATAGTTACCCACTCTACAAAGTGGTCCTCCGGTTGGTCCATGTCGGTCTGCGTCTGGCTCTCAGTCACGTCTTTTACAACCAGGGCCAGATTAAGACTTTGTTGTACCCTGGGCAACAATATTCAAGGGCCCCATCATCACGACCCAAGGATCACCATAATGTGGTCACATACAGAATATTTTACTGTAATATGCAGTAAATATACTCAATACTTGAATGCCTGACATCACGTAACCCGCTCAGGGTAACCTTTGACCCACCTCGTTTGGACTGACCAATGAGGAGAGAGTCTTAACTTGAGGCCCTCTCTTTATTGGTCAGTCTGCATGAGACTGACTCTCAACTGACGTTCAAAGTCATAGGCAGCGAAGCGTCTCTGTGCAGCGCAAAAGCCCGGGTGGACAGTTTGTTTAATACAGGGTGATCATATTTCCATTTCCAGACAAGAGGACAGGGGATCTGTGCCTATGACATCACACTATGGCAACGCCACACAATGCTGGGACCCATTTTTTTTGTAAGAACTAAATTAATATCAGATTCTGCCAATAAAAGGGCTCTAAAACAATAAATACTTAGCATATTTACTGCAAAATCTCATTTTTCTGCTTTAGTGCTGCAACAAGGTTTTATTAATAATAAATTATTATACCTTGTGTTTTACTACAGCATCGGCAAGCTTCCTGTGCACAGATTATCAAGGATGCTTGTTTCAGCTGTGACATTAGACGATAGGATCAATGAAAAAATAAGTTGTCACACACTCCATGGAAACTTCCAGAGAATCCACAAATAGTGGCTTTCAAATGGTTTTGTTACTTTTTGCAAGTTTAGAAAAGAAGCAGATGAGACGGCATGTCTGATAATTTAGTTTTTCATCTGATAATATTAGAACTTGTCAGTAATGTCTGAGGGGCTTTTATAAACACTGTATAACTAACACTACTGGAGAGGGTATGGATTACACAGAGGCTTCTGGGGAGCCCAGTTATGGGGGTGGGGTGGTGTTGGTGGGGGGGAGGGGGGGGGTCATTTTGCCTTGGCCCCCAAAATGTCTTGAAACGGCCCTGGGTGTGTGACTGAGTTTTGAAGGTTATCTGAATTGTATCAGATGTATAAATATTACATATGTATAACTTATTGTTTTGCAGGTAAAAACGTGTAGTGGAGATAAATCTACCTACATTTTACTTTTCAAAACTTTGTTTAGTTTTCTTGTTTTTATTTAACTATTTCCTGTCCTGTCTGTCTCTCATCTTCCTGCATCTCCTCTAAACTCTCCAGAAAAACTGCTGCCTGGATTCTTACTTTTTCACCTCATCAGTTACTTTTCAGCAGATCAAAGGGATCTCCTGACCGCAAAGCGGAGTGCGCCTTTCGTTGCTGCGTCAGTGAGGTGAATCACCGCAGCACCGCGCAGCACAGGTGATGAGCTGCGCAGTGGCAGAGCGCTTCAGCCACAAATAAGACAGAAAGCAGAGAACATGTGCAGACATGAACGATCGTGTGCTAATTATAGTTTTTTGGTTGCGCCACTTTGAGAATGGACCGTGCGCTGGAAGCAGCTGCCTGGAGCGCTGCGCAACAACGCGCTGTGCCGCTCTCTGCTCAGAAGAGTCCATAAATGATGTAATAAAGGTAGAAAACTTGTTTCCGGCTCCCCTGGATGTGTAGGATATACAGCTCCCCCATAATTCGATCCCTGCTCCTGGATGAAAAGCCGGACATTTTCATCAATACAAGAACCCGCAGTCCGGACGCCCCAGACAGAGAGTGAAAAGTGGACATGTCCGGGGAAAACCGGACATACGGTCACCCTAGTGTAATATAAAGCGGGAGATTACAGATACAGTATTTTGCTCGTGCCCTTGCTGCCCTGGGCCCCTTAGAGTTCGTGGGCCCTGGGCAATTGCCCAGTTGCCCATATGGTTAATCCGGCCTTGTTTACAACGAATTGAACCAGTCTGTGTTTCTGAACCTTGTTTTTCTCTGGAAAATAAATCATGTAGGCAGGTGAGTGACGGTCAAAACCAACAAAAATCCCCTTTTTGCCTTTCGGGTCTAGCTTTTTCCTGTTTTGTTCATACACTACACACTCTGAACCAAACTTCTTCATTTTGGATAAAACTGGTCTTTTTCCAGTGAAAAGGAAATAGGGCGTTTGCCCTGATCTCTTACAGAAACACCTATTCCTGATATAAGCAGCAGTCCTAGCTGCATGTGGCCACAGCTCTTTGGGTAGGCCTGCCTCGATCAACATGCATCTAACCATGTCGAACAGTGTACGCCAGCCTCTCTCCGCCATCCCGTTTTGATGCGGGGAGTGGGGCGCTGACCTCTCATGTTTGATCGCATAGTTTTTCAGTAATTCCTGGTACTCCTCTGAAATAAACTCTGTCCCATTGTCTGATCTCAGACACTTTACTTTACCGTAGGGTGCTGAATCTGCTCAAAACTGCTTTGTTGCTTCAACGGCTTTGTTTTTATTCCTAAGGAAATACACGTACACAGCACCTGAAAAATCATCTATGAAAGTCATGGCATATTTGTACCCTTCGGATGACTCTGGGACAATAGGGCCACCCAGGTCTGTGTGGATCAACTCTAATGGCTCTTTAGCTCTTGCATCACTCTGTCTATTTCTGCTCTGAGAAAATTTGCCCTCAAGACACACTTCACATTGGTTGGGTTTGCATGTTTTGTCTTTGATTTTCATACCGTTTACAACAGATTCTAGCTTTACTAGATCTCCATAGTTGCAATGTCCCATTACTTCATGCCAAGTTTTCAAATCACGGGCTACATTACATGAATTTTCAACGTTTATATCCTTCTCAATAACAGTATCTAAACAGTACAGTCTATCTTTTACCTTCATTGTACATGTAGTACCATCAGGAAGGATCATTTTGTTGTTCTTATTCTCAAAGTTGAATCTCGCTCCTTTCGAAGTCGCTGCATCCACAGACAGAATGTTCTGTGGGTATCCAGGAATCAGCAAGGGGTCTGTGAGTTTGACACTCACCACTCTCCCGTTGCAGTCAGTCAGCTGTTTTACGGCCCCCAGCTCGTCTAGGAGATGATGTTAAAGGGGGCGTAAAGAAAGATATGTGATTGACCGGACAAACCAAGATTTGCTCTCTTAGAGGAGTTTATTAACTAAAAATCACTGCTTTATGCAGGCAAAGACAAAATGAATACAAAACCAAAAGGACGTCCACACTGGGGAATTAACAATACTAAACAGAAGGATCATCCACTACTGGGAAAATAACACTAATATCTATAAACACAAAATGCCGGTACTAATCTGGGAAAACTAAAGGAATGAGATAAACACAAAAAACTCCACCAAAAGGGTGAGCTGAACTCTTTAACGAGTATTCTCATGAAGACAAAAATCGAGCTCTGAACTAGAAAGTGTACCACACAGGTAATCAAAACGAAGACTTTAACGTCTGGTTTACTAGGAGGGAAAAAGAGGAACACTCGCTTTAACACAAGGCCTCTGCTAAGCTTCCCTCCTCGAATGACAGAGGAAGCTGCCTTTTATAGGAAGCTCCCTGATTGTGAGATTAGCGACACCTGGCTCAGCTAGAGCCAGGAGAACAGGCTTGGAGCTCTGAGGCCACCTTGTGGCCACAAAACAGACAGCGTCTGTAACAGCTGGATCTGCGCATCTCCCTTCCTCTTGAAGCTGCCGGTGATCCGGGTCCCGTCTGCCAGCTGCATGACATGGTTCTCGGGCCGAAACGTCTCATCGAATCTGGTGAAGGCCCCCTCTTCGGTTAAAATGTAGGCCGATGCTCCGTTCTGTGGGGCTTCCACTCGCTCAGCCGTAGCACATACTCCTCCTCTTCCTTCGCGGGCTTTCGTTTGTCTTTGGTGTTGTGAATGACCTGTCCAGTGTCCATGACGGTTACCACCTTGTGGCTGCTGTGCGCGCCGACTACTTTTTGCCGTAGCTTCTTGACTTTGTCTCTGCAGTCTCTGGCTTTATGTCCCGCCTTCTCACATATAAAGCACTCTCCACTAAAGTACCTCTTTTCCTCTCTGAACTTCGGTTTGGATATCTTGTAACTCGCTGTCATCACTTAATCTGAGCGGGGTTTGCCTCTGTATCGGAGAGTGCACTCGAAGCTTCTTAGCCGAGCTTTGAACTCTGCGAAAGTTAGCATCTCCCTGGTCTGCGTAACATGCACAGAAAACGGGTCATATTCATCCGTGAGTCCTTTAAGTACCTTCGCTACCAGGAGTGCGTCACTCAGAGTCTCTTTAGCTCTGTTTAGAGCGGCCACTATCTTTTCCACACGTGCTAGGTAGTCTGCTAGCTCTTCGCCGTTAGCCATTTGCACATTGGTTAGCTCGGTGTACAATCCAACGATTCGCGTTTTTTCTTCTGACTCAAAATGGCGCCTCAATATTTCTAGGCTCTTCTTGCCATCATCAAATTTGTATTAATTAAAGGTCAGTTCCCTCTGTAAAGTCAGAGGTACAGAAGAGGATTCGGGCAACTGATAAAAGAGAATTCTGACTTTTTCCCAGAAATCCCTGTCAGAATTCCGAGATTAAAAGTCAGAAATCTGAGAAAAAACGTCTCATGATCCGTGGTATTCTTTTGACCCACGACATGCAGAATCAGAGTCGGAAACAGGGAGGTAAGAAAATAAAATCATTTACTTTAGAATGGAGAACTCAAACTGCTCAAACTGATGCAGGAAGTACCAGGATGTTCTAAAGGAGAGACAAAAGGTTAATATCCGTGAGAGATGATGGGATGGATAACTGAAGGTCTAGGCTTACTGTAAGGAGGTGGTTAGAGGGCGTGCAGAGGAGCACTGGTTGGTCTTTTGAAGATGGGTTGCAAAGGGGTCTTGATGAAGACGAGGTCCAGAGTTCCTGTGTGGTGAGCTTAAAGGGTTAGGCGGTAGGGGCGTGGCGGAGACAATACAGCCAGGAGTTGGAGCTGCATGAAGTGGAGCTGATGAGAAGTTCTTGGAGATGGCTGGAGGAGATGATTCCTTGAAGGGATAAGAGGAAGGATTAATCTTGGTTCTAGTCTGTTAGAAATCTGCTTCACGAAACATTTCTTAGTCTACGTTTTAGTCCTAGCTTGACAATAAATTTTTAATCTGCTACCCAGGTTGAGTAATCATCCGGCAAGAGTGTTGAGGAAGTCAGCTTCTTAAATACACCCAGGAGGATGCTTGGAGATGAGCTGCAGCTGGCCGTTGCTCCTGCTCTCCAGACACGCCCACCTGCAGATTCTTAGACCTAAAAACATGGTGAGAATAAAAACAGCCCATGACAAAACATAACAATTCTCTTTCTTTTCTTTTTTTCTTGTCTTGTCAGTGGCTCTAATCCTCTTCTGTACAGAGTAGAAATAAATAAATAAAATGTAGAGCACAAAAAGTCTCCCCCCTTTCCCAAACGGCCGGCGAATTGTCCGCTCCCAACCCCATCTCACTCTTTGGAATGTTCAAAAGTTGGCAGCCCTATATATACCGACTCTGTCTGAATTAATACGAAGTGTGTTTATGGTCCCTAGAACCCTAGAATCTTCTGATTACACATTCAAAGATCAATCGGATTGATATTTCATATTTATATGGAATAATCACATCTTATTGGTTTTAATAATGATAAATGACCCACACTTATATAGCGCCTCTCAGAGTAAGGACTCCACAGCACTTTACACTACAGTGTATCATTCATCCATTCACACACACATTCATACACTGGTGGGGATGAGAGGCGAGGCTGCCGAGCATAGGCACCACCGGACCCTCCGACCACCACCAGCAGGCAAGGTGGGTTAAGTGTCTTGCCCAAGGACACAACAGCAGAATTCTCTGTCCGGAGCCGGGATCGAACCTGCAACCTTCCGATTACTGGACAACCCGCTCCACCTGTTGAGCTACTGCTGCCCCGTATAAGGGACAATAAGGCTGTGGAATGCACTCGCAGTTCAGATTCGTCCCTGTCGGGTTTTTAATCACTTTTAAAGACTCATCTGTTCTCAGTTGCTTTTAATTCCGTTTGAGAATGCATCTGTTTTTAGTGGCTTTTATGTCAGTTTAATATGTTTGTTTTTATCATGTTTTTACTTTGTGATGAACTTTTTATCTTATTTTTAGAAGTTTTAGGGATCTTCTGTTCTTTTTGGCTTGTTAAGCACTTTGGTCAGCTTTTATGCTGTTGTAAAGTGCTTTATAAATAAAGATGACCTGACTAATTAATATTTTAATTGCTACAACTTTAAATTCAAATTAATTGATGGTTTCAATTAAAATTATATTGCACTAAACTTTAAACTTCATTAAATTATTACAATTTAGAGGGATTGAATTTTAAACTCTTCATTTTCACACTAAACCAAGTTTAAAGCTAAGCCTGTTGCACCAAACCTTTAAACTTTGATCTAGGAATTACTTTAAACCAGCTAATGAGGATGCTTAACTTTAGTAATGGCTGTATTTTTAGTTATCTATAGCCAAATTATTCTTCCAAGAAAATGGATCAGCAGGCTCAGTCCACCTGAATTAAATGATTAAGGTGGATTTCTGGTCATTGCCTGGTTCACCATATCAGTTTTAGAGCTTTTTATTCAGTAAACTTAGCATTGTGAAGCCATTAAAACCAGTTGCTGCCTCCTGTTCTCACCACCGATCCTGAGGCGAGACTGTTTTTTATTTACATACCAGCTCCCCGATTAACGGTGGGCTCGGTCGGTGACGCTTTGGTCCTGCGTGCCTTTGATAAAAAAGAAAAAAGTTAGCCGCAGGTCATAATTTCATTTCGAACCTCTGGGTCGTTAATGTGGTAACCATGGAAACACTCCTGCTGCTGCTCATTTACGCATCCGGGGTCAGCGTCAGCGTGCACGTGCGCAAGCACCACTACTGTCATGACACATAAAGGAACGACGCAGCTCCACGTACCACGTGACTCCTGCGTAGACTCATTTACATATCTATTGCTGTACGTCTGACGTCATCAAAGGCCAGAACCTATAGACCTCGGACCTGAAAGCATGTCACTCACTTTGTCTAGAAGAGAGAAGCTTGTTTTTGGACTCCCACAAGAAGAATTAAAATGGCAAAATCCACACAGGAATGTTTAGATAATTCGACTTTCAGAATTAAGGAAGGTATGTCTGTTGCAAGCAGATTCAATGTTTACCAAATCCAAAAAGTCACACATTACAGGAAGTTCAGTCAGATTGCTGAGTGCCGAAATGAGAGAACAGGTGAAATTTTGGCAATAAAATTTGTCAAAAAGAAGTTTTATTCTAAAAATAGGAGAGAGGTGAGGATACTGAAGCAACTGAAAAGTTTAGGTCTCCACCAATGCCGCATTGTCAACTTTTCTGAGTGTTTTTCATACCAAGACAGGACCTGCTTTGCCTATGAGAAGCTGGATTCAACCTTTCAGGAATTAGTTTTAGCAGCAAATGGGAAACCTGTTCACCTTATTGAGATCAGAGCTATTGCATATCAAATGATCGTTGCTTTAGCAGCTCTGCACCACGCTGGATTCACTCACGCTAATATAAAACCAGAAAATATAATGACTATGGATGAAGTTTCACATCAGTATGGTGTCAAACTGATTGGTTTTTCCAACTCTGCAACGACATCTGACTTACGTGACTTAAAGATCCCTTTAGATTGTGGTTACACCGCACCAGAGGTGTTCCTGGACTGTCCACTAGACGAAAGCCTTGATATCTGGAGCCTTGGATGTACGTTAGCTTTTCTGTTCTTAGGGCAACACATGAGCCCCGTGGACTGTGAGTATCAGTACATGAGGTTTATCGTAGATGTCTTGGGCCAGCCGAAAAATAAACTACTGGAAAAAGGATGTCAAAGTCATCTGTTTTTTAAACAAGTGAAGCAGGGGTCTGATTATGTTTGGAGACTCCGGACCCCGAAGGAATTTGAAGAAATAACTGGAATTGAGGTTAAGAAAACAGATTGCAATAATTTAACTGATTTGAATGACTTTCTGTTTAAATCCAACCAACCAGAGCCAATAGCTTATGACGACACAGAGGCTTTCATCGACCTTCTCAGGAAGATGTTAAACGTGGACCCGGCACTTAGGATCAAGCCAGCGGATGCTTTAAAACACCCATTTATAACAATGAAGCATCTGCGTTATATCTCAGATGAATTTTATTTAACAGAATCCCAAAGGATTATGGAGGAATTCCAACACAGCGAACAAGAATACACTTATAGTTCTCTTTCTACTCCGAACAGCAACGGAGAGCAGACCCCAGACCTGGATTTTAGTAAGAAGGGAAAGAGAAATTCCTCACATTTAGTCCAGACCGAAACCAGAACAGGAACCAGTAGCAGTGAAACAAAAGCTGAAAAGAAAAACACGCCACACTCTGACCCCAGGAAGAGTTCACCTAATGATGAGAAAGTCCATCCGTTGTTTAGCAGTGAAAGCTCTGAAGGAGCTAGTTCAGAGGACTCAAAGATGGACCTGTCTATCAGATGGGAAACGGATTCCTCAGACACAGACAAAGGGTCGTACTCAACTGACTCAGATAGCATCCCTTCAATATTAACGCCAGGTATGGTAATTACGGGGAATTCAAAGATTTACGAAGTAGAGGAAGTTCTTGGTTTTGGGACGTTTGGAGAGGTGGCCAGGTGCTGCATAGAGGGACAAGATAAGGTGGTCGCTTTGAAAGTAATGAGTAGACAGTACGAAAGCGAATTTTTAAATGAAGTTCAAACGTTACAACTTCTGAACAAACTGACAAATTTCAAACACTGCTTTATGAAACTGAATGACAGTTTCACCTATCGAGGCTTTTTATATCAGGAATTCGAGCTTTTGGATCAAACTTTGTTCGATTATTTCAAACAAAGAGGTGACACTTTAAAGGTGGCTGAAATCAGAGCAATTGCCCAGCAGATCTTAGAAGCTCTTAGTGTTTTAAAACAGCTTGGCATTACTCACACAGATTTGAAACTTGATAATATCATGCTTGTAAATCATGAAGCACAACCATTCGGAGTGAAGCTGATTGATTTTGGGTTGGCTTTTGAGACTGAACGTTTACCACAGAAGGGTATCATTCAGAATTTGGCTTGCAGAGCTCCAGAGGTAACTCTTGGTCTACCACGAGATGAAGCGATAGACACTTGGAGTCTTGGCTGTCTCTTGTCTGCTCTGTTTCTGGATTGTTATCTGTTCCCAGAAGAAAACGAATACGATAATCTGAGAATAATTATGAAGCTCCTTGGTCAACCTGACAAAAAACAACTGGACGAGGGGACTCTAGTCTCAAACTATTTCAGAAAAGATAAGAACAGGTCTGAATGCTCTTGGAGATTTAAAACCCTGAAACAATACGAAAAGAAGAGAGGAGCGGTGTCTGTGAGGGCAGACGCAACCTATGATGATTTAACAACGCTGGATGACTTGTTTTTCTCTCAAAACACTAACAACTCAACTGAAAATGAAGATATCGAAGCTTTTCTTGACCTCGTGAAGAAAATGTTAACAGTGGATCCATCAAACCGGATTCTGCCAGCTGATGCTCTGAAACACCCTTTCATCACGATGGAGCATCTCGATGGCGCTTCAGATAGACGTTATGTGAAAACAGCTCGTAAATTAATGAGAAATGTCCAACCGTGTCATTCAGATGGTGAAAGTGTCATCAGCGAATGCCCCGGGCCCAGTCAGGTGCCAGGTGTTCAAACAGACTTAGAGAGATCTTTACCAATGGCAGAATCAACATGCAGTACAAAATTTAGTTCAGAAGAAATAGTAGAGTTTAATTTAGAAGAAAGCAAAGGAGGAAACGTTACAGAGAAAACTTCTATTGACACCAGAGAGAAGGATGAAGAGCCAATGTGTAGCAAACAGTTATTAGAGAAAACCAGCACAGTAAACACAGAGGAACTGCATATGGATAATCTTTCACCGGACCAATCTAAAGATAGTGAAACATCGTTCGCAGACATAGATGAGACAAACTCAATTGGCTCAGAAAGCTTATCTTCATTACTAATCCCAGGTGTGAAGATTGAAGGCCTTTCAAAGGTTTATATTGTAGAAAAAGTACTTGGATCTGGGGGATACGGAGCGGTGGCCAGGTGCCGTATACAGGAAACAAATGAGGTCGTAGCGTTGAAAATGACGCGCCTAACCGATTACAGCAGTTTTTTCAATGAGAAGAAAATATTAGAAAGTCTGAACGAACTCACACAATGCGATAGCTATTTTATCAGACTGAACGGCAGTTTCGCCTTTCAAGGCTTTTTATATCAGGAATTAGAGCTTTTAGATACAAATTTGAGTGAGTTTTTGGGGGACGAAGGTCGTTTTTTTGAGCTGGCTGAAATCCGACCAATTGCCCAGCAGATCTTAGAAGCTCTTAGTGTTTTAAAACAGCTTGGTATTACTCATGCAGATTTGAAACTTGATAATATCATGCTTGTAAATCATAAAGCACAACCATTCAGAGTGAAGCTGATTGATTTTGGGTGGGCTTGTAGCACTGGAGCTTTACGACAAAAGGGTATCCTTCAGACTTTGGCATACAGAGCTCCAGAGATAACTCTTGGTCTACCACGAGATGAAGCGATAGACACTTGGAGTGTTGGCATTATCTTGTCTGCTCTGTTTCTTAAATGTCTTCCGTTCCCTTATAACAACAGCTACGATAATCTGAGAATAATTATGAAGCTCCTTGGTCAACCTGACAAAAAACTACTAGACAAGGGGACTCTAGTCCCAAACTATTTCACAAAAATTGACAAAGGGACTAAACATTCTTGGATATTTAAAAAGAAAGGAAAGAAGTCTAAGGAGAAGACCTTTCACCGTATAACATCCCTGGAGTACTTTTCTGTCTATAAAACCTGCAATTCAACTGAAAAGAAAGATGTTAAAGCTTTTCTTGACCTCGTGAAAAAACTGTTAGCAGTGGATCCAGCAAAGCGGATTCTCCCAGCTGATGCTCTTAAACACCCTTTTATCACGATGGAGCACCTTGATGGCGCTTCAAATGAAGATTATGTGAGAAGCGCTCATAAAATAATGAAAAATTTCCAACCAGGAAACATCCCTCCACACGGTAAAATTAAAATCCCCAATAGTCCGAGGTTAAAAGATGTGAAAAAGTTTCTCGAACAACAGAATGGAATAAAACACACTGGTGCCAAAAGAAATACAAGCCTTGCCAAGATTAAGAACTTCTTCGCCGAAAAGTACTACTCCGTCAAGTATTACTTGTCTAGACTCTGGTAGTTTAGTATATATGTAGAAATTGTTTTAGTTATATTATTTTTACCTAATTAGAACCAAAAATGGGGCTGCATGGGGACACACTTAATCACAGCACGTGGTTAACACGTTCTCCCCATGCATGCGTGGGTTTCCTCTGGGTGCTCCAGTTCCCCCCACAAACACCAAAAACATAGCAGGTTAGGTTTATCAGTGTATTTGAATTATCCCTAGGTGTGGGTGAGTTAGTCACCTGCCCAGGGTGTCTTGTGTCTCTTACCTGGTGACAGCTAGAGGCGGCACCATCTCATTCAGATAGTGAGTTTTCTGCTAGACTGAAGATACTTTTAATTACTCCTGTAGACACTAAGGAAAGCTAGGGAGACATTTCAGCTGTTAGATTCACCCCTTCTTTCCATCGGCCATGAAAGTAGTCACATAATGTAATGGTGACGTTTTAACCGCAAACTCATTTCCAACTGGAAGCAATTCTGACGCTAACTGAGAGCGACAGAGCTCCACACAGCTGATCCTGTGATGTCCAAAATAAATCACGGGAGAATCGCAACACCACACGTGATTTCAGAAGTCCACACAAAGGCAAGGCAGCTTTATTTGTACAGCCCCTCACAGCGGTATAAATCTGACCAAAGTGCTTCATAGAAATTAAAACATTAAAAAACAATACACAAGATAAAAATGCATCAAAACTAAAGCTTAAGAACTAACACTATAAAGACTCCCATGCTGAGTTAAAAGCCAAATCATAAAAATAGGTTTTCTAAAGGGATTTAAGGTTGGTTTATGCTTGACACGTCCACGAGGTCCGCACGGCTCCGCGCGGCAAAATTGCGTCATTTTAACAACCACGCGCCTCCGCACGGACTAAAATTTCCGCACCGCGCACCTAGGAAATGTTCTAACCATGCGGACGGTGTTACGATCCCTGACTTCCCCAGCGCCCGGCTTCTACTCCGCACCTTTTCAGCACCATTCTCAGTCCTATATGATACAGCTCATTGAAACACCATTAAAAGAATATATTTTATCAAGATCTCTATCTATCTATATACATACATATAATTATAAATAATTTTATAAGTAGTCTTATTTTATATTGGGTGTCTTAATGGCTGAAAATGGATAAAAAGCAGTTACATTTTAATTTAAAGATTTGAGATTCTAGTCAAAAATAAAGAACATTCCTCCAAATGTTCTTTAATGTGATCATTATAATTCTAATGCTTACAACTTTGTTTTTATTGTCTGCAATGCGTAGCCTACATCTTTATTAAATATGTGTTTAGCTGTAAAGTGGTAATTCTCTAATGTGTACACAGAGGTGGACATCAGTGCTGCAGTGAAATTCCCAAGATCAGTCTGCTTTGCTAACAAATATAGTTAAATCTTACCTGCATTCTAAATAAATACCGTTAGGTGAAAACATCAGTAGGCATTGAGTTATTGATAAAACCCTAACCCTAACAGCCAGAATGGAAGAAGAGCATGCTGGGTCATCCTGGATCTGAGCCTGTTCTGTGTATTTACCTACAGGATGCAATAAATGTCTACAAGGCTGAGTTTGGACCATTACATCTAAAAGAAAACATACAATCAGTGATGTTTTTTAATTGTTTACATTAATATACAAATTTTCTAAGTATTAACCTCACAGCAAATAAGTAGAACAATATAATAAACAGGCTTTAGTAGTTAAACAGGCGTTGTGCACACAGGTGCTTTGTGTCTCGGTGCTGGTGGTATCTAGGTCTCAGAGTTCCTGTCCTCCTGCCATCTTCTGTTGTCCTCAGGATACGGATTGATGTTTCCTGATGATGAGGGAGGGGAAGTATGTGGGCTTCAAACTGGTCCTGGATAACAGTGGGAGACCTCCGTTATCTGAATACTGAGACCAGAGAGTTGGTGAGATGCAGATCTTCTCTACCTCATCTAGAAACGGAGTTGGTTCAGGGAAAACTTTCCCAAAGACCAGTTCCATTATGTCATCGCCATATTCTGCAATGATAGACAATAACTTTAATGACATATTTTGTCTACAAGCAGCTTTAGGAAAGTTGTTTCTTTAGCTTTCATGTTTATAGTCACGTTTGTGTTTGTTCACAAGTTCACTTTGCTGCAGTGACTTTATATTTTCTTACAAATGTAATAAAATAGTGACACTAAAATTATACAAATGACTCCTTATGAAAGGAAGCTCATTAGAGAGCAGCGCAGACAGACTTACTACATGCTGCAGCTGTTTTTGTAGGCCAGCTGCTGCTGAATTTGGGGAAAGTTATTCTGCACACATCCAGATCAGATGGTCGATTACAGAAAATAATGTAATTCAATAATTTCTAAACAGACTAAACAAGTAAAACATCAAATAAATCACTCTGCTGTCATCAGACGGAGTGATTCAGGGGGTGAGGTGTTCTTAATGATGAGGGTGGCTGAGGTGTGTCATCACTCACTTTGGTCTGGTCCAGACCGTCTCTTTACTGGTGGGTCTCCTTCCTCAGTAGGTGACGTGAAGCTCCAACATCTGAACATTCTGTGTTCCTTAGAGGAGAAGAAAAGTAACAATAGCAAGCTGGCTAAATTATTTTTTACTAGCATCTCAAGGACTTGGAGAAGCAGATCTTCACTTACCTAAACATCAGACCAGTTTGTCCCAGCTGAGCTCATCAGGGCGTTAGTCTGACAGCCTGTCAGTGAAACACGGCTCCAGCCTTCTGGATGTTGACTCTAAAAAGCAAAGGAACATTTTTACATTTGTTTTAATTATTTTACAGCCGATTTTATCAGCTTTCCGACACTCACGCTCATACAGACGGTGAGCTTTGCTGCGTCTGATTGATGCAGTTAGTTTTTATATCTGCAGTGAGACAAAAAAACTAACCTCACTTCACTCAGAGATTGTTCTTTAAAACTCTATTAAATCCACTGTGTTGACGCACTTTAATGACTTTGTCACGCTGCATTTTAGCTGATATGGGACTTTATTTACTAGATGCTAAGATTACATCACACTCACGTAGAATAACACACAGGCTCTCTCAGGGTCCGAAATTAACACTCACCACTCGCCAAATGCGAGTAAATTGCTCCATTTGGCGAGTAAATGTTTGAGCTCTACCTGCCACCTGGCGAGTAAATGTTTGCACCAAATTAGTTATGTTTATCAGTCATCTTCCATGGATCTCTGATACTCCTCCCGCCTGCACGCAACGTACACAAATGTACGCGAAACGTGAGCGCCGCATCCAACGTCATTTCCACCTATTCCATTAAATCAGTTTATCAAGTTAGCAGTTAGCTTCGTGTTAAAACTAGCGGTGAAATGTGGCGGTTTTTAACTGTAGTCAGCCAGCCTTCCAAAAGAAAACTCGTCGAACTGGAAGAAAATCCACCAGGACCAGTGGCAACCAGAAGATTTTGTGAAAAGTGGCGAACGGGAGACGGCGGAGTCGTGAGACAATGGCTACATTATGAT
>NC_091753.1:56148264-56185764 GCF_043380555.1 Nothobranchius furzeri | reverse complement strand
TTTTGTTTCTACACGTTTTTTTACTCAAAGATTATCAAGAAAGCGTGTTTGTCGTGTTCATGTCAAATTAAACTGATCACAAAACACAGATTCACTTTCTTTATTTCGTTTTCCTCATACAACCCCCATAAATACCTGTGTCCTCCTGCAGCACTCCTGAAGGACAACAGGCAAGACAAAAAAGTCTGACGTGTTGAGTAAAAACGGCTATTTTTAGCATATTTTTAGGCCCGACGTGTTGCTACCAGACGTACAGTGTGAGCAGTCAGGTCGCATCCGAGAACCGGGTCGTACAGTGTGAGCGCATGACTCGTGAGATCTGCCCTGCGAGGAAGTCGTACAGTTTGAGCTGAAGCTGAACGCTGCGAGTGAAAAAGTCGCACAGTGTACGCCCGGCTTAGGTAAAGGCTTAGCAGCAATACGAAAACGTATGCTTGGATTATAGCGACAGCTACTTCTAGAGGAGTTAAAAGAAAAAGAAGTGTGGAAGTGAACAGTGCTACTGCTGGCATAAGTGGGAAAAGAAAGTATGCTCCTGAAGCAATTAGTTGAATTAAAAGGTGCCCTGCTGTTAGATTGGCTGTAAGTCGAACACCTAAAGCCAAAGGTCGAATAAACAAGCTAATAGTTTCAATAATTACTAGGATAGGGATTAATAAGGTTGGGGTGCCTTCTGGTAATAGGTGGCCTAAAGAATGGGTGGGTTGTTTTCGTATACCTAGGATTACAGTGGCAAGTCAAATAGGGGTTGCGAATGCTATATTAAGTTGTGTAGTTGGTGTAAAAGTGTACGGAAGAAGTCCTAGAAGGTTTAGTGTAATTAAGAAAATTAATAATGATGTTAATAGTATTGCCCATTTATGACCTTCTGTGTTTATAGGTAAAAAAATTTGTTTAATAAAGCTATTAATAAATCAACTTTGTACTGTTAGAGTACGGTTATTAAGTCAGCGTTTAAAAGGTTTTTGGGTATAAAACTCAGGGTAGGGATAAAGCTAGTAATATTAGCGGAATCCCCAGTAGGGTGGAACTTATGAATTGATCAAATAGATTTAATACCATGATCAGACTCAAGACTCTGTATTAGAACAGTTAACTTTTTGTGATAAAGCATTGGTAGGAGAAGTATGTGCTAATACTTTTGGGGGAATAACAATTAGGAAAAGTAATCAGGCGAAAACTATAATTGAAAATCAAGGAGCGGGGTTAAGTTGGGGCATTTCGCTAGGGGTGGTTGGGAGGCACCATATTTAGCTTAAAAGGCTAATGCTCATGCCTGTTTAGCTTTCTAGCGAGGCATCTTGAAGTATTAAAGAAGATCAATCTTCAAAGTATTTCAACGGGACAGCTTCAACAACAATGGGCATAAAACTATGATTAGCTCCGCAAATCTCAGAGCACTGGCCATAATAAACACCTGGTCGTGAGATAATGAATGCTGTTTGGTTTAACCGTCCTGGTACTGCATCTATTTTAATGCCAGGGCTTGGAACAGCTCATGAATGTAGTACATCGTCTGCAGAAACCAGGATTCGAGTAGGTGATTCAATAGGGACTACTATTCGATGATCTGTTTCTAGTAGTCGGAATTGACCTGGTGTTAAATTCTGAGTTGGGGTAATGTAAGAATCAAATGTGATATTTTCATAATCTGTGTATTCATAGCTTCAATATCATTGGTGTCCGATAGTTTTGATTGTGAGGTGAGAGTTACTAATTTCATCCATCAGGTATGATAAGAAGTGACGGGAGGGCAATAAAAATTATAATCATGGCTGGAAGGAGTGTTCAAATAATTTCAATTTCTTGTGAATCAAGGATAAATTTATTAGTAAGCTTGGTAGTCACTATTGCAATAATGATGTAAAGTACTAAGGTACTAATTAAAAAATAATTATTAAGGTATGATCGTGAAAGTGAAGAAGTTCTTCTATTACAGGAGAAGTTGCATCTTGAAAACCTAGTTGGGAAGGATGTGCCATTTTTAAGACTCGCTGGGTTTTAACCCACAATTTTGTCTTGACAAGACAAGGTAATATTTTACTAGGGTCTTATTAAGAAAGTGACAGATCGGTTATGTAATTGGCTTGAAACCAAACTATGGGGGTTCAATTCCTTCCTTTCTCGATACACTAGTTACATTGAACAGATGCAGGTTCTTCAAAAGTGTGATGGGGGGGAGGACAGCCATGAAGCCATTCAACGTTTGTTTGAGTCAGTTCTACTGAAAGAACTTCACGTTTTGACGAAAATGCTTCTCAAATAATAAATTGGAATATGATTACGGCAAATAAAGAAATTAGAGAGCCGATAGAAGAAATAGTGTTTCAAACTGTATAGGCATCTGGATAGTCTGAATAACGTCGTGGTATTCCTGCTAACCCTAGGAAGTGTTGTGGGAAGAATGTGAGATTAACTCCTAAAAATATTACACCAAAGTGGATTTTAGCTCACGTTTCGTGGAGTGTATAGCCTGAAAATAAGGGGAATCAGTGAATGAATGTGGCAATAATGGCAAATACTGACCCTATTGATAGAACATAGTGAAAATGTGCTACTACGTAGTAAGTATCGTGAAGAACAATATCAAGAGACGAGTTGGCTAGAACAATTCCTGTTAGACCACCTACTGTAAATAACAAAATAAAGCCAAGAGCCCATAGTAGGGGTGTTTCTCATTTAATTGCACCTCCATGAAGGGTAGCCAATCAACTGAATACTTTCACTCCGGTGGGAATAGCGATAATTATAGTTGCAGATGTGAAGTAAGCTCGGGTATCTACATCTATACCAATGGTAAACATGTGGTGTGCTCAAACAATGAAGCCGAGTAAACCAATTGCTATTATTTCTCAAACTATACCCATGTAGCCAAAAGGTTCTTTCTTACCTGAATAGTGACTAAAGATCCATAGGGTCTTCTCGTCTTATGTTTTTATTCCCGCTTCTGCACAAGAAGATCAATTTCATTGATAAGAGAAAGGAGACAGCTAAGCCCTCGTTATGCCATTCATACAGGTCTTTATTTAAAAGACAAGTGATTGCGCTACCTTTGCACGGTCAAAATACCGCGGCCATTAAACTTTGTCATAGGGCAGGCGGGACTTCTTATTTTCGGTAATCAAGAAGCTATGTTTTTGGTAAACAGGCGAGGCTTTAGAATATATTTGCCGAATTCCTTCTTTTTCCTTTTATCTTTCCTAGAAATGTACTCCAGTGTTGGGTTAACGGTTATGTTTAAATAATTTTCTTGTTATCTCTTTGTTATTTTATTCCCTCTTTTGTTGGGGTCGATTAATTTTAGGTGGATTTTCCGTTCCTAATTACAAGGGTGCTAGGAGAAAGTTTTCTTATTACTCATATTAGCATGATCTCTTCCATAAGAAAATGGAAAGGTCTGGTAAGTTTAGGGATGTATGATAAAAAATCTTTATTAAAAGTGGTGGTAATGTGTAACCTTTAACACTTTTTTCTTAGGTGGCTGCTTTTAAGCCCACTAGAACATTAACTTTATATTGTGTGTGTTCGTTAGTCACCCGATAAGGTTGTATCCTTTTTCATAAGGGCTGAACTGCTTATGAATAACTCTTTAATATTCTTTTATTATTGTAATGATTTAGTCAGAATTAAATTTAGAAAATAAAAGGCTAAACTCTTATCGAAGTCCCAGACAACCAGCTATGACTAAGTTCGATAGGTCTGTCACCTCTACTCAAAGATCCTCACACTCTTTTGCCACAGAGACGTGTTTGCCCTATTTTTAGGCTGTCTTGGAGTAGCTCACTTAGTTTCGGGGTAGTAAACTAGAAAACACTTTGCTTAATTTATTCTTGTTAAATCATGATGCAAAAGGTACGAGTGTTCATCTCTGCTTTATTATACTTTACTGTGTTGTTTCATTTCTCTTTCAGCATTCCCTTGCGGTACTTAATCTATAGCTTAAATTTTCCTTTTCTATCGCCTATACTAAGATGTGAAAAATGGTTTAATAAAATTTTTAGTATATTAATGCATGTTGATAGTTATGTGTTGACTACTGTATGTAGCTAGCTTTTAAGTATCAGAGTAATCCGATTTGCGCGGATAACTTTTCGGTGTAAGTGAAATGCTTTCTTAATTCAGCTATACTCTGAGTTAGCCAAGTACACCTTCCGGTATACTTACCATGTTACGACTTGCCTCCCTTTTATTTTAGTTTTTTATTATGTATGTGTGGTACAATGGTTTAGGGAGAGTGACGGGAGGTGTGTGCGTGCTTCAGGGCCAGCTTCAGGGCACGCTGGTCCCCGCTTACTGCTAAATCCTCCTTTAATTTTTATATTTCATAATATTATCCGTTATATCCTGATATAGGAAATGTAGCCCATTTCTTTCCTTCTCATATGCTACACCTCGACCTGACGTTTTGAATTATATTAGTTTTGCTTACTGTGTTTCCTTCACAGGGTGAGCTGACGACGGCGGTATATAGGCGGGAAAAACAAGAGAAGGTATGGTTTAACGGGGGTTATCGGTTATAGAACAGGCTCCTCTAGGTGGGGCTAAAGCACCGCCAAGTCCTTTGGTTTTTAAGCTTATGCTCGTAGTACTCTGGCGAATATAGATGTATTTTTATATTAAAGTTTAAGGCTGTGCATAGTGGGGTATCTAATCCCAGTTTGTTTCACAGCTTTCGTGTATTCAAGATAATTAAAGCTACTTTCGTAAAAGTTTTTCTCTCACCCAACCACGTATAACAGCTTTGGGTGTGTTCTGCTTTAGTTTGGTTGTACTTTAAACACGCTTTACGCCGTTAACGGTCAATTTGAGCCTCTCATATAACCGCGGTGGCTGGCACGAGTTTTACCGGCCCTAAAAACTAAGTCAAGCTTTCGCTTATAGCTTAATATTTCTCACTGCTGAATTCCCTTGGGGGTGTGGCTAAGCCGGATGTTTTGGGCTAAAATTTTATTGTGCCTGATATAATTTCTTAGAATTCAAAAGAAGACTTAAGGAAATCTCACGGGAATGCAGATACTTGCATGTATAATTTTAGTTAAAATTGATAGTGAAGTCAGGACCAAACTTTTGTGTTTACGAAACCATTCTAAGGTTTATCTTAACAACTTCAGTGTTATGCTTTATTTAAGCTACGTTAACTGTTCATATTTGCTACACTAGGGTATAGACTAATACTTTGCAAATTACACTACAGTAGTGTGACAAATGTGAGACTTACAAAGTTAAAATAAAATGTATTACAATGTGTGTTTTGGGGGGGGGGGGGTCCTGACATCACTATGTTTTTTTTTTCAAATTGTAAATTACACAGATGTATATGTGTACGTTGTAATTACACAAATGCGTATATGCATATTGTGATACACACACTACGGTAGTGTAACATATGTGTGACACTGCAAGGCTAAAATAGAATGTATTGCAACAATATGATATTATGGGGTCCTGACATCACTATTTAATTTGCACAATTTTGATGTGGTACCCATAATTTTTGAGGTATTAGATAATTTTGTATAGTGCATTTTGGGTGCAGGTTCTCATGATATTTGGTTAATTGAACATGTATCATTAAAGAACTTAAATTTCATTATGTCGAGATGTTAGAAAGAGTAGTAAGGTCAGTCAAGGGGTCATTTGCAATATTGGGGGGGGGGGGGGTGTTTTTATGGGTTGGCTACTTATTCCTGTAGTTGAATACAATGGTAGTTTTTGAAATTACTAGTCCTGGTTAAAGTCCTGGCAAGAATCGTGAATTTCTTAACTTGCTTATGCCTCGTTTTTCCCATTTTAAATTTAATCTCCATAAGTATAGGAAAAAGGATAAACATATTTGTTTAAGCTTTTATGTTTTTCTGTAAATTAATAGGTCATCTCACTCTCAACACTTTACTTATAAGAGGCTGACTTTATTTTTCTCATTCGTAAGATTATTAAGACTTTTTAGGGTAAAATTACACTCCTTTTCAAAACCGAGAGTTTCTTGTTTCCGGGGGTTTACAAGATTATAGCTTTTTTTCGCGGTTGATGGGGGGTAGGGGGGTTTACGCGAAAACTTCTCCAAAAATACGACTTCATGGAAATTCGTCGAGAAAGACCATTCCTTATGTACTTGAAATCAATTAAGTAACTCTTAAAAGAAAATCTTTCCAACGTTCACTTATAACGTTCAATTCCTAGGATTAGTTCCACCTTTCAAACATAGATTACTGACACTGTGAGAAGTCTATTGAAAGGAAAAGAGAGAAAAAAGAACCATAGCCACTGGAAAGGAACGCCCGGCATGGGGGGTGCTCCTGCTTTAGTATTATCCCCATTAATCAAATGCCTCTTGGATAAGAATCGAATAGGGGAGTGATTATCAATTGATGGCCCTGAAGTAGGAACCAAATGTCAGGAAAAATGAGAGAAAGTGCGACCCCCACGAGTTCGATCCCTGACCATCAATGACGTTTCACCTTAAGAAATCAACTGATGCTGGTCTCTTACTGCATCGCAGGATTGACTTGCAGAGGAGGTGAGTCCTGGTATATGTGAATTTAACGCACAACCAATAGGTAGAACAGGCATTAAACCATCCATGTGTCCACGCTTGTTTCATCCAGTTTGATTGCCTGAGTGTGGAAAACAGTGGGATAGAGAATATCTTATGGTGCTTATATAGCACCGTCGTTTAAATGGTGCATATCATTTAATGGTGAAATTACATACAAGTACTTTACTCTTAGACCCAATTGGCAGGGCCCGGCAAAAAAAGGGCCCCCCCGCCGCCCCGCAAAAAAGGGGCCGCCCGGTAGAAGAGCTTTTTTCCTTGATAGGCCCGGCAAAAAAAAGGTCCCCCGGTTGGCAGAGCCTGGGCGACCTTTTTGATCTCTTTTGATAAAGCTATAAAATTTTGGAGGGGGTGCAATTGTTGGTAGGGCCTGCAAAAAAGGTGGAAGGTGAAGCAGAGAATAGTTTAAGTAGGATTCTGGTTTTGGGAGTCAGGGATAAGGATTAAAATTCCTTTTTTCTGAGTGCTGAGAGGGGGTTTAACCTTCATTTTTTGGTTTATAAAATTAATGCTTTATTTCTAAGCTATTAATAAGCTACCTTGGAGAATTTTGTCTCCATACAAGTTGGGGTGGTTATAAGATTAGTAAAACATAAAGTAAAGTAGTGATTCAATCTGTTCAATGACAATGTAAGGGTGCTCGACGGGTATTCCTCCAATTCATGTTAAGATAATAATACCTCCTACTATGAATCAAAATAGGATTTGTCCAAAGGGGGGGAATGTGAGGGATCGTTGTTTTGAGGTGTGTAGGAACGGGGTGCAAAATAAAATAAGGATTGATGCAAAAAGGGCAATAACTCCCCCTAGTTTGTATGGGATAGATCGGAGGATAGCATAGGCAAATAGGAAATATCACTCTGGTTTAATGTGAGGTGGTGTGACTAAGGGGTTTGCGGGAGTAAAGTTTTCGGGGTCTCCTAAAACGTTGGGGGCAAAAAGAGATAGTGATACTAGAAGCATGATTAGAATAGCAAAACCTAGTAGATCTTTATATGAGAAGTAAGGGTGAAAAGTGATTTTATCTGGGTCTGTTGTGATACCTGTGGGGTTATTGGACCCTGTTTCATGCAGGAAAATAAGATGAATCATAGTTATTGCTAAAATAACAAAAGGGAACAGGAAATGGAATGCAAAAAAGCGGGTGAGTGTGGCATTGTTAACTGAGAAGTCTCCTCAAATTCATTGGACATGGTTGTTGCCAACATATGGGATTGCTGAAAGAAGATTAGTAATTACTGTGGCACCTCAAAATGATATCTGTCCTCACGGGAGTACGTACCCTACAAATGCTGTTATTATAAGAAGTAGTAATAAGATTACACCTAAATTTCATGTCTCTTCATAGAGATAGGATCCGTAGTAAAGACCTCGTCCTACATGGAGGTAAATGCAGATGAAAAAGAATGAAAAGATCGGGGGGAGTAGGTGGTGGGTGTGTGACATTTGTTAAAGATACTGTTCATTTTAGAACGTTGGTTACGTATTGTAACCCCAGATTCTATGAGTCTAGTCGCAGCCCTTAAGCAAGCTGCTATTGGAAGGATGATCTCCGCATCAGCCAATCATGAAGAGCTTAAATGTACGCCCACCAATAGTGGGCCCCCTCGTGGTATATAACCGCAGTGACCCCACTGCTCGCCTCCAATGGCTCTTATTCCATCATAACCAGTGGGGCCAAGTGGCTTAAGGGCTGCGACTAGACTCATAGAATCTGGGGTTACAATACGTAACCAACATTCTATTTCGTCTAGTCTTAGCCCTTAAGCGAGCTGCTATTGGAATAAAGCGCAGCTGGATGGGTTTACGCCACACTGGTTAACACAACCAATGGACACACCCAATCAATCTCCTTTAGTGAGGGAGGTTCAGCCTCAGACCAGGCTTAAAGACTGAGGCAGCCACGATAAGAGAGGGGCCCCCACTAAAAAACATCATCCACAGAGGATGAAATCCATCTCAGCAAGGCCAATGAGGCGTCATAAGCATTCATTCAGCCTGCTGGGGTCCAAGCACTGAACGAGTGATGGAACCTGAAGACACATCTCGTAAATAATAACGAGTAAAGGAACAGGATGAAGCCCATGAAGCAGCCTGACAAATGTCTTCCATCGACACACCACTGTGGAGCGCCATCGAAGAGGAAATCCCCCTGGCTGAGTGAGCCCTGAGTGCCTCAGGGGAATCCTGCCCCGATGACGTGTAAGCGAGGGAAATGGCTTCACACAGCCAGTGCGAAAGACGCTGGGTCGACAGCGCCTGACCAAGGGAAGACTCCCTGTAGTGCACAAACAGATTTTGTGAACGACGAATCTCCGAAGTGCGTGACACATACCGTACAAGCGCGCGCACCGGGCAGAGAAGGTGAGAAGCCGCTTCCTCCTCAGAATTATGGGGAGGAGTAAAAACTCCAGCCAATGAAATTGACCTGGATTTGAAGGAAGCATTAATGCTTTTGGGCACAAAGGCTGGATTGGGGCATAAAACAGCAGACCCGCCATCTTCCCGGATCCTGAGGCATGCGGGAGCCACTGAAAGGGCGGTCAGGTCACTCTCTCTTAACTGATGCTAGCGCTAGCAGCAATGCAGTTTTAAGTGACAGGAACTTGAGTGAGACCTGGTCCAAGGGTTCAAATGGGGCTTTGGATAAGCCGTGTAGAACCACCGTTAGATCCCACTGGGGAAAAAGCGGGCGGGACACAGGTCTGTTCCTCCTGACACCTTTTAGAAAACGTTTTGTGAGGGGATGATTGAAAACAGATCTATCTCCAAACCCTTGGTGACAGGATGAGATAGCTGCAGCATATGTTTTAATAGTGCTGAAGGCGAGGCCCCTGTCCATCAGTATCTGCAGAAACGATAGGACATCCGCCAGCTGGCAGGAGAGCGCTTGAACATTCCGCTCTGTGCACCATTTCTGGAAAGCTGCCCATTTAGCAGCGTAAGACGCAATGGTAGAGGGCGCCCGCGCACTCTGAATCGTGGCGACCACATCATGCGGCAGCCCAGAAGCCTCTAAGCGTGACCGCTCAGCGGCCAGACCCACAGCCGTTGGCCTATTTCCGGAGGATGTTTGATTATTCCATCCGCCTGGAGAAGGGCGTCCGCCCTCCACGGGAGCCTCCACGGGGAGCCGGACACTAGCGCTTGCAGGTCCGGAAACCATGACGCGGACAAGCGCCTGGGAGCCACCAGAATCACAGAGAGCCGTTCCGACCGAATTCGGTCTAAGAGACGGGGAATCAGAGGGACTGGTGGAAACGCATAAAGGAGCGCTCGAGGCCAGGGCTGGTGTGAGAAGGCGTCCGCCCCGAGCGGAGGTCCGTCCCGGGGACTCAGGGAAAACCACAGGCGACACTGAGCGTTTTCGCGAGCCGCAAACAGATCCACAGACGGTTCCCCGAACCTGATCCAGATCTGTGATATCAGTGAGAGGGACTCGAATTGATGTTTATACGGGTAAAATGTCAGCATTGGACATAACTCTAGTATCTAGTGAGTTGGCAGGTAATAGTGAATGGGAAGTACTAGAAGATACGATAGGAAGTGATCATTAATTAATTCTAACGAAACTTTTCGAGACTAGAGGGATGATGGTGGAAGGCAGGGAAGGGAGGTGGATTTTTAAAAGAGCTGAATGGGATAAGTTTAGGAATAATTGTGAAAAATGGAGGTCAAAAATAGTGATATCAGATAAAGTAGAGGAAATGGAAGAAGTATTTAGAAGTGTGATAATTGAGGCTGGAGAGTTAGCAATACCAAAAACTAAAGGAAACACAAGGGAGAGGAAGAATGTGCCATGGTGGTCTGAAGTCTGTGAGAAAGCAATTAAAGCGAGAAATAAAAGCCTAAAAATACTAAGGAAAACACATAATATGGAAAATTTACTGAATTATAAAAAGTTGCAAGCAGAGGTGAGAAGAGTTGTTAAAAAAGCTAAAAGAGAAAGTTGGAGAAATTTTTGTGGAAAAATAGGGAGAACTACGCCGATAAGTAATGTTTGGGGAATGATAAGAAAAATGAAAGGAATAAGAAAAGAATGGAGTTATCCAGTGTTAAAAGTAGGAGATGAATTTGCTGTAACTAATGAGGAAAAAGTAGAAGTACTTGTTAAAACATTTGTTAAATTCCATAGTACTGATAATTTATCAGAAGAAAGAAGAGAAGTAACTAGAAGAAAAAATGAAATACACGGGGGAGGAGGTGGGGAAGATCATTTTAAAAGTACTATGGATATGCCTTTTTCTTTGTTTGAGTTAAGCCGGGCGTACACTGTGCGACTTTTTCACTCATAGCACTCAGCTTCAGTTCAAACTGTACGACTTCCTCGCAGGGCAGATCTCACGAGTCATGCGCTCACACTGCACGACCCAGTTCTCGGATGCGACCTGACTGTTCACACTGTACGTCTGGTAGCAGCACGTCGGCCCTAAAAATATGCTAAAAATAGCAGTTTTTTCACAGCACGTCAGACTTTTTTTGTCTTGTTTTGCCTGTTGTCCTTCGGGAGTGCTGCAGGAGGACACACAGGGATTTATGGGGGTTGGATGAGTAAAACGAAATAAAGTAAATCTGTGTTTTGTGATCAGTTTAATTTGACATGAACACGACAAACACGCTTTCTTGATAATCTTTGTGAGTAAAAAAACGTGTAGAAACAAAAACAAACAACTTGTGTTATTAGGGAAATAGCGGGGAGCGGCGTTGATGCAGGATTGCGCATGCGCCGTGAGCAGTTCTGATACATTTTGGGTCGCAGCTGCTCGCAGCGCCGCTTCAACAGTGCGATACCCTCACGAGGGACGAGCAAAATATTAAACACGCCAGAAGTCCGTGCGAGCCCACGACTGCTGATCGGCAGCTGGTCACGTGGTGTTAATCGCCTCTCGCAACCCCCTGTACACTACACGACCGCTCGGCGCAAAACTCGCCCCGATGTCGTGGATTCTCGCACGACTGGAAAATCGGCTCAAAAAAGTGAAAAAGTCGCACAGTGTACGCCCGGCTTTAGAACGTGCATTAGCTACAACAGGTATGACTAGTCCAGGAAAAGATCAAATATGCTATATAATTATTGCAGATTTATAGTATGATATGGAAAACAGGAAAATTACCAAAAAATTGGAAAGAAGCAGTTATTGTACCAATAATTAGAGTAGGAAAGGAATCAAGTAGTCCAGATAGTTATAGACCCGTTGCATTGACATCTCATATAGGAACAATAATGGAAAGGATGGATGGTAGTGGATAGATTAACAGATTATTTGGAAATAAATAAAAAGATATCACAGTATCAAAGTGGGTTTAGGAAAGGGTGAGGCACTATGGATGCAAATGTTTATTTAGAAACAGAAATTAGAAAAGCATTAATTAATAAAGAGAGATTAGTAGTAGTCTTTTTTGATGTAGAAAAAGCCTATGACATGGTGTGGAAAGAGGGATTGTTAATACAACTTAAAAAATTAGGAGTGGGGGAAGAATGTATAACTGGATTAAAGATTTTTTGAGTGAGAGAAATATTCAAGTAAAAATAGGAAGTACATTTTCTAGGGGGTGTAAAGTAGAAAATGGCACTCCTCAAGGAAGTGTCATTAGTCCGATATTATTTACTATTATGACAGATGGTGTGTTTCAGAATGTGGGGAATGAGTTTGGTAAGGCATTATTTGCAGATGATGGAGCAATATGGAAGAAAGGGAAAAATGTCCAATATGTGCAAAAGAAAGTTCAGGAAGCAATTATCATGGTGGAAAACTGGTCATGTGAGTGGGGTTTCAAATTTTCAGTGGAAAAAACTAAAAGTATGGTGTTTACAAAAGGCAAGAACGTAATGGAGAATTTAACATTGTATGGAAAAGAGTTGGAGCAAGTAGATAAGTTTAAATATTTAGGAGTAATATTTGATAAAAGGTTAATATGGAAGGATAATATAACTAAGATAGAGGAAAGATGCAAGAAAGTAATAAATATAATGAGATGTGTGAGAAGATGTGAGTGGGGGGCTAGTGCTCAGGCATTAAAATACATGTACAGTGCAATGATAAGATCAGTGATAGATTATGGGTATATAGTTTGTAGTTCAGCATCTAAAACATTAATGAAATGGATTGAAATCATACAAAGTCAAACATTAAGAGTGTGTTGTGGAGCAATGAAAACTACGCCTATTGTGGCACTACAGGTAGAAATGGGAGAGATACCAATACAGCTTAGAATAAAACAGCTGGCTTTAAATTATTGGGCAAGTATACAAGGGTGTGAGGACAAGGAACACAAGGCAAAAAGGGCACTGAGTCCATGTTGGGAAACGGAGAAAATGAAGAAGGATTATGGTAGCTGGAAAGTGCAAGATTGGGCAAAAGAGAGTAAGATCCATGATAAAGTACAAATTAAAAAGTTTTTATATACGGTTAATCCAAAATGGATATTTCCAGAAGTGTGTGTTGATTATAGTATTTATGATAAAATGAGAAGCAGTGGGGGAAAAGGAAATTAGGATATAATTACAGACAGTGTTGGGAGTAACGCGGTACAAAAGTAATTAATTACTGTAATGCATTGCTTTTTGCTGTAATGTGGTAATGTAAGGCATTACAGGGAAAGAAAATGGTAATATTTACTCGGTACAATTGTCAGTAACGCGGTAATTACAATGCATTTTTAAACCCAGAATCAAGCTGTGTTTCTTAAAAATTCAAATTGTGGGAAACCCGAAAAAAGTTCCAGTATCCGCATATATTACGTCATTTATGGACTCAGCTTTGCAGGCAGAGAGGACGCAGTGGTAACGGCTCAACTACTCCAGCTGCATCCTGCGCGCGGCCGCTGTAACATTCACAAAATCGCTCCACTAAAACAAAATAATTCACCTGCGATCGTTCATATCAGCGCATGTTCTCTGGTATTCTGTACTTTTCTGACGTGCTTTGCCTCAGCTGAGTTAATCTGGGCTCCGGTGATTTCAACTCATTGCTGCTGGAGCACCGCACATGTGAAGATCCCTTTGGCTGATTAGTTAAGTAGGAAATCTAGTAAACAGGTTTTCTGGAAGACGGAGAGAACATGCAGCATGCAGGACGGTTAGAGAGAGTGTCACGATCTGCCCTTGCCCGCCTGACTGCTTTCCTCTCCTGCCATGATTACCCTTATTGTTCTCACCTGTCCCTCGTTTACCTGCCCATGTTTCCCTAATTAGCCCTCTGTATTTATACCACCTGTTTTGCCCCTGTCCTTTGTCAGATTGTTGTTGTTGTTTGTTGGTGTTCCTGTTCCTGTTCATCCCATCCTGCCATTAAACCATTTTTACTTTTACTGAAGCCTGCATTTTTACCTCCTGCTCAGCTCATCCACACATGGTCCGCCGTCTCCACCTCCTACACCGTGACAGAGAGAAAGGGCAGGAAATTATTCAAATAAAATCAAGAAAACAAAACAAAGTGCTTGAAAAGAAAAAATGTAGGTAGATTTATCCCCAATACTCATTTTTACCAGTGAAAAACAATAAATAAGCATTTAATTTTATACATGTGATAGAATCAGATCGCCCCAGAAGTCAGTCCCACATCCAGGGTCGTATCAAGGCATTTGGGGACCAAGGCAAATAGGCTTGGAGCCCCCACCACCTCACTTGTCGCTCAGTTAATCTAAGATGGCAGCGTGCTGAGAGTACAGTTTGTTGTTGCATTTATTACATAAACAATCCTTCTAAAGAACTGTTTTTAACAGCAGTCCTAGCTCAGACACCACATCACCTTCCACTGGATGTGTCATGAGTTCACCGGGCATCAGATTACCAAACTCATACTGAAGTTGTTTTGTTGAAAGTAACTTAGAGTAATGCAAAAGTAGTGTAATGCCTTACATTTTAAAATCAGTAATATTGTAATGTAATGAATTACTTTAAAATGAGGGTAACAAGTAATAAACAATGCATTACAGTTTTGAAGTAACTTGCCCAACACTGATTACAGAAGATAGATTGAAAAGCTATGAGTCTTTAGTGCAAATCTTTACAGATGGTTCAAAGGAACTGGTAGGGGGGGAAACCGGTTTTGCATTTGTGATACCACATATAGGAGTAGTAGTTAGGGAAAGAACTCCAGATCATTTATCTGTGTACACAGTGGAGATGATAGCTATCTTATTTAGACTTCAATGGATGGAACGAAATAGAATTAAAAAATGAATTATATGTACTGATTCGTTATCTGTATTAGTGTCAGTTAAATGTCTACCAAGAGTCGAATAGATGTATTATATGAGATTTATGAGACCATATTTAGATTAAGGAAATTGGGTGCGGAAGTTAAATTTTTATGGGTACCGGCACATAGAGGAGTAGAAGGAAATGAAATGGAAGATTATTTTGCAAAAAAGGCAATAAGAGAGAGAAAAATAATAAATATTGTATATAGTGCCGCTGAAATTAAATCTATCATTAAAGCACATATAATGGAAGAGTGGCAAAGAATGTGGGAAAGGGGAGAGAAAGGAAGACATTTATTTCAGAAACAAGGGAAAGTAGGAAAATGGAAAAATATAAGAATGAATAGTAGAGATCAAAGAATAATATCAAGATTGAGATTGGGAGATACTTGGCTTAATAATACGATGCATCTGATAGGGAAACATCCCACAGGTTTGTGTGGATGTGGGGGGAGAAACAGTGGAACATGTTTTGTGTGACTGCATGAAATATGAGGGAAGTAGAGGAAAACTCAGGGAGAAATTGAAAAACATAGGAGGTGGAGTGATGAATGTAAAGAATTTGTTAAATGGTGAAGAAAGGAAATATAAGTTGGTTGTTGGGTATCTAAAGCACTGTGGTTTGTTGAATAGAATTTAGTTTTTATTCATTTTTTATTTTTTTTACACTCTTACTCCGACTCACACTCCAGCACAGTAGGTGGCGGAAATGCACCTAGCAGTTAGATGCCACCCGCCAATAAAGTCGAAGAAGAAGAAGAAGAATTCGACGCCGGAAAATTGCCACGGCTTGGATTCCAGTGTTTCCTTCTGGACGCTGAGCCATTTGGATACTCACCTCAGGACTCCTGGGTTTGGAAACTCACCGTTCTCCATACTCACCGGACATTTTGGCTCAGTGTCTCCCATCCACCAGAACGCTCTGCTCACCTTCACCTTTGCTCCCTCTCCTGCGCTTCTCCCGGTGTTGTGCCATAAATCGACTCGCTGCCAAAAAATGATTAGCCACTAAAGAAAGGAAGGGGAAAAAAAAATCAAATCGCTGGAGAATTGTTTATTTACATTTATACAACGTTTACATTCAATACAGGGCGCCATTTTACATTGTTTATTTATTTTTTAGTATCAAGGCTGTAACATAAAGAAAGCCATTTCTTACCACAAACCATCTTTCAATCGCAAATATTGCAAAAAGGATTAATATATCCTCATTGTGAACGTTTAAGACAAATAGCAACACTTAAAACAACTTCCGAACTGGACAAAACTAAGCTAATCATTTTTTGGCAGCGAGTCGATTTATGGCGCAACACCGGCTCTCGACCTGCTCTCTCCTCCAGCCAGCTACTCTTACCTGACCGTAAGTCCATCGAACCTACCTTAGGACATAAATGGACCTCAGGACATTCCTGCAAAGACTCACCAGTGTTCTCCCTCCTCCAGACGCAGAGCTCCCGTGTCTGTGAACAAACCACTGACACTCAGTGCACCTTCAGTTCTCTTTTTTTTTTTTGTAAATTATAATTTTTTTCCTCCTATCTTTGGTCTGTGTTGTGTTCTGCATGTCTTGGGTTAGGCGCCTTCCCCCAAACATGACACTGTTTACACAAAAACAAATAACTTCAGATATGTACGCAAAACATTATTACTAGTGGGCTGTGGTTTGAAAGTTTGTCATCGACCACCTTAGATATTCGGTGTATAATGTAAAATGATACAGCTTTATTATAAATTACATTTTTTATTCAGGATCGTGACATGTTTTAGTTGATCTGCTGAGCTGTTGAAAGTGTAAACTTGTTTTTGTAGTTTTACCAAAAAACCACAAGAGGGCGACACCAGATTTTTTACTTTCCTTTTATTGAGACAGAGCTTAATGATTTTTAGGCTGATTCATCCCATTTTTGCTAATCCGTTGGTCTTTTAATGTTTTAATTGACCACAGGAGGGCAACATTCGTGACTCTCAACTGGAAGAGTGCAGCTCTGAATTAAGTGCTTTTCAGATTAAAATTAATTCAGATTTTTGCTGAAGAAGGGTTGGGATTTACTAAGAATGGGTAACTAAGTATTTCCTGAGCCCTGTTCAGTCATTGTGGACGTCTGTGCAGGACTTATTTAGAAGGGACCTGGTCCTCTTTGTTGGAAGGTTAAGAGTGACTCAAACATAAAGTTGGTGGTGTCTGAAGTCAAATAATTGACACTTTGAAAAATAAGTTGACCCAAAGCACAAAAGCCAACACTCGCAGCCATATTGAGTAGGTGTTTTGCATAGGAGCCCCACCGACTTCCCTCGTCAGTAGAAGCAGGCTCTGTCTCTTGAGAATCAGTAAGAGATTCAATTATGTGAATCTCAGAGCAACTCACGATTTGATTCGATTCCGATTGTCGGGGTGCCGATTCGATTCAGAATCAATTCTCGAAATCCATTCACAATCATTATTAACAGTGTCAGTTCCAGGATTAACTACTTTGTTGTGCAAGTTAGTTAAAGCTATTGGAAAATTTTTATTTGACTTTAAACTGGTCATGCTAAAAAAAAAGAAAATAAGCTAATTTACAAGGTAAAGTGATTCTAGGCCTGTGGTTGGGGCCCGTGAGCGAGCGCCTGGTGGCCGACCTTTCGCCCACGGGGCCCGGCCCAGCCCGAACCGGATACATGGGCTCATCCAACTGTGGACCCACCACCCGCAGGAGGAGCATGAAGGGTCCGGTGCAGTGTGGATCGGGTGGCAGACCGAGGCGGGAGCCTTGGCGGTCCGATCCCCGGACAAGAAAACTGTTTTTTGGACATGGAACATCACCTCGCTGGCGGGGAAGAAGCAGGAGCTTGTGGCATAGGTTGAGCGGTACCGGCTAGATATAGTCGGACTCACCTCGACACATAGCATTGGCTCTGGAACCCAAGTGCTTGAGAGGGGTTGGACACTCTCCTTTGCTGGAGTTGCTCCGGGTGAGAGGCGGAGGGCTGGGGTTGTCTTTTTGTTAGTCCCAATGTATTGCATGTGAGGATTATAGCTGGTTGCTTAAGAATAGCAATCACTGCAGGTCGTCGGGTCAGGACAGCGATTATATGTTCAGGAGAGTGGGAAATAATTTGCGAATGTCCAGCTCCTTAGTTGACTTTGAATTCTTCTTTAATTAGGCACAAACATTCTCCATACAGGTATCCCAGGGCCAGCCCATCCTATAGGCATTATAGGCAAGTGCTAGGGGCGCCAGCCAGCCAGGGCCACAAAAAAAATTTTTTTTAAAGTTACGTAACGTTTGTAAAGCAAGTTGATATTAATGTGTCTTAATATTAAAATATCAAGCCCACAACATAATACCTTCTTAGCAAAGTTTATTAAGTAGTGCAGTGTGCATTTAAAAATTATTAATGATACGTCACTGTGTTGCCGCGCGTGGCACCCACTTCGCCCCCCCCCCCCTCCCCGTCTTTACCTGCTACGAGAACGGTTGTTTTGATGAGTCAGCTAGTTCATCATGTCAGTGATAAAGTAGAAAATAAAATCATGAGTATAAACAAAGTGAAGGTGTGAACCTGAACAAAGCCATCTTTTTGAACATTTAGGGAGGGAACGCCTGGATGAAAAGGTGAGTTTTTAGATGATTTTTAAAGATCTCTACAGTGTTAGAGAGACGGAGATTTGAAGGTAGACTGTTCCAAAGTCTGGGTGCAATAGTCTGAAAGGCCCTGTCCCCTTTGGTTTTCAGTCTGGTTCGAGGAACAGCCAGGAGGTTTTCAGATGTGGATCTAAGGTTCCGAGAGGTGGTGTGTGGGGATAAAAGCTCAGATAGGTAGCTTGGAGCCTGGTTGTTAAGAGCTCTATAGGTCAGGACTAAAACTTTAAACTGAATTCTATATTCTACCGGGAGCCAGTGGAGGGACTGTAAAACTGGAGTGATGTGAGCTTGTCTGCTGGATTTGGTTAGGAGTCTGGCTGCTGCATTTTGGATGGCTTGAAGGCGTGAGAGGGAGGTTTTGCTGAGACCAGTAAAAAGAGCGTTACAGTAGTCTAAGCGTGATGACACAAAGGCATGGATGATTTTTTCCAGAGCTGCAGTAGAAACCAGTTTACGGACTTTTGAAATGTTTCTCAGTTGAAAGAAACAAGAGCGGGAGATGGTTTTGACGTGTGAGTCTAAACTTAAAGCTGGATCAAAAATAACTCCTAGGTTTCTAATGTTGGCCTTGACTGATGGGCAAAAAGAGGCAATTTCTTGCTCGATTTTTGGCTGAAGTTCCGGGGGTGCAGCGATCAGGGTCTCTGTCTTGTTAGCATTGAGGACAAGAAAGTTGCTGGACAGCCAGTTACTGATCTGGGTCAGGCAGAGTACAAGTGTGGCCAGCCTGTCCAACTGGTGTGGCATAAAGGACATATAGAGCTGAATATCATCAGCGTAGATGTGGTAGGAGATGTCTGGGAAAGACTGAATGATGCCAGCTAGGGGAAGAATATAGAACGCCAATAGTAGAGGCCCTAGAACTGAACCTTGTGGGACTCCGCATGTTAGAGAGGCAGTATCTGAAGAGAATGTTTCGGACTTCACTGTGAATGTTCTGTTGGTGAGATAAGAAGAGAGCCAGTCTAGAGCAGAACCTGAAATCCCAGCCAGGGCCTTTAACCTGTTTAACAGAACGTTGTGGTCTACAGTGTCAAAAGGAGCCTAAGTCTCCTCCCCTTCTGGCTGGCTCATGGGTCCCCGATCATAAAAAAATAAAAAATGTTAGTGAACTGGGCTATAAAAGTTATTTTCTTGTCTTTCTGGGCTTTGCCTTATGCCCTGAGTCACATCTGTCAGACTTTTCTAATCCTAGAGTTTCACCGTCTATCAGATTTTCTATCAGAAGCTAATGCAGGAGATAGCGGCAGGAGACTATGTTCATGTTCAGCCTGCACTCAGTGACACGTTAGAATCAGAAATAATCATTTAATGTATGTTTTTCAGTGAAGTTGACCTACGGTATATATTGACCTACAACAGACTTGTTAGATTTCCAAAATGTGTCCCCCCCAATATTAAACTCGCTCCTACGCCCTTGCTCTCGAGCATCAGGGCAGGCTTTGTCCAAGATGTTGAACTCAGCTAGCGAGTTGGAATAACCTAAAGGACACCGAGTGAAGGTGTACTGGCGGTTAGGAAAGGAGAAGGCTAGTTTGAGTTGGTCCGATTTATGGGCAGGAATTGTCCAAAATCCAGACGCAATGTCAAGGGTGGAGAAGTATTTAGCATCTTTCACTTTTGAAAGTTCTTGTTCCAGGCGCGCCATCGGCCACCTAGACAAGGGAACCTGTTTGTTGAGTTGCCGGTAGTCAATGGTTAGTCGCCACTTACCATTAAGCTTCTTTACAGGCCACAATGGAGTCGAGTAGGTGCTGTTGCAGGGTCGGATGATCCCTTTAGCCAAGAGGCTTTCAATGATTTCCTGGACTGGTCCATGGGATGCCAGGGGAATCTTTTATTGATGCACAAAAGTCGGCGCAGCTTGTGGCTGTGTAGGAATCCTGACTTCATGGATAGTGGTTAGACCACAGTCCAAGGAGTCAAGTGAAAGAAAATCTTTGTATTTTAACAAAAGTTGTCGTGGTTTGTCTCGCTCGACATCATTAATAAGAGCATCTGCTTGGTCCACCCCCTGTTCCACCCCCTGTTCAATCTGAGACAGAACATCAGATGGAGTCTCTGATGGCTTTGAGCCCGGCAGTGAGCATGCGGTTCCCCCACACTCAGAACCAATTACCACAAGGCAGTGTGAGTCGGGGAAAGACGGTGGAATGAACGGTCGAGGTTTTCTAACACTTGCCGTCAGTTCTCCGCCTTCAATGTCGATAAAAATGTTGAAGCACTTCAAAAGATCGATACCTTTAAGTAAGGGCATGGTCATTCTCTCACAGACGTTGGCGGGATGTGTCAAGCTCATGGGCCCTATCGTGAACTGGAGCAGAGTCTTAGAAGACAAGAGCACTAGAGAATCAGAGAGAACACGGATAGTTAATGCACATGGAATCAGTTCTGGAGCCCCCCCCCCCCCCCCATCCAAGCAGACGCGGCCATAAAGAGACTTGCTCATGAATGTAAAATCTGAACCCGTGTCTAACAGTGCGTTGCAGGAAAGCACCTGTTTCACAATGACCTTTAATGTGGGCTTACCACCCTTCCCCTGTGGCAGGAGAGGTCCCAGCAGTATTTTGTCAGGCTCGGCACCAGGGGGCGCTGGGCTACTGTCTGTGGGAGTGTCACTTATCATCAATGTGGATGGAGCGAATTGAGAGATGTTGAGGGTTTCCTGTAAGTCAGAGCCAAGTAAAACATCAGATTGCAGCATTCTCGTTTTATCTGGCGGCAGATCCGCAGAACACAGAGTTGCTGCCCCTCCCACCTGAAAATCATTTACAAAATGTTGGATTCTTGTGACATCCTGTTGCAGATTGGAAAGCTGCGATTTCATGCTTCTCATCTCAGCAAGCTGCATTTGGGATTCATTTCTCATCTGTAGTATGAGGAATGTTAACTGTTTAATCTCCTCTGAGCCCATTTTTAATCAATGTACCGATCCTTTAATTTGTTGTAAAATTAATGGAAGCTGAACAAGAAACAGTTCTTACCGGTTGATTATAAATGAACTTGTTACAGGAGAAATTTTGTGTTTTGAATGAACATTCAGGCCGAACCGTTAAGTAACGACAAGAAATATCACTCTGCCAACCTCACTAAAGATGGCTGCGAAGCTGTGGTCTGACCACTCTCAAGATGGCGGTTTGATGCGCATGCGCCGTCCGTCACCTGGCGGTTAGCACAGATGCAACCGAGTCCGTTTCTCACACCGAAGTATTAAAAACGCTGCTAAATCAACTCGATCGAATAAAATTTATATCCCTTTGTGGGTAGCGGATTTAGAAGACACAGGGGCGCTGTGTCGATTGATTTTCCGGCTACGGTTTGCAAGTCTGTTTTTGCCGAAACCAAAAGCTAAGCTTAGCAGCTAAGCACTAAGCTAGCAGACCTGTCAGCTGATACAGGCAAAATAGAACCAATTCTGCAGTAGAATTGGCCGGCGCGAATAATCGAGCGTTCATGAGCGTCCATATAATTATTCGGCCTAATTTAGCGTGGATAATACGTTTAGTCCTTGGCTATTCCGTGTAAGAAGCGTAGGTAAGCTAGGCTATGCTAAGCAACACAACGGGGCGACTACCGATCAGATCGGCAGCCTGGGAGCAAACTCCCGGTGGAGATCTCAACCTCCGTTACACAAGTAATCAGGCAGTGTCAAAAATCACTAAAAAGACATATTTAAACATAAATTTACATGCAGATGACAGCCGGAAAAATCCGTTCTTTGCTTATGAACCCCAGTAGCTTTAGAAGAAATCAAAATGGCTGCGTATGACGTCAGACTTAGATGAACCGAGATGAGTCAGCGCCTCCTTGTTTTAAATGGAGATGCTCTAATGGAAGGTGTGAATTTGCTGTCAGCAGTGGGTGTGTTGGCCCTGGTCGGCCTGAAGCAGACCCCCTCGAGAAGAGGGCTGAGAATGAGACTTGGTTGGCCCGGAAAAATACCAGCCCACCCAGATATGTAAACAACCTACGCTACCCGGCCCGGGCCGACCCGGTACAGATGGGAATGACCCATTAGTAAAAGTGTATTTATTTAGGGCATTTCACAGATGTAAATCACAAAGCACTGTACAACATGTAGAACATGCAGAAAGACTCCAAACCGGGTAGCAAACCCAGGACCTTCTTGTTGCAAGGCAACAGCTCTAACCACTGCGCCACCAGAAAGCCTGCACGCTCTTAATTTTAGCCCATTAGAAGAGAACATTGTAGCCTCCTGGTCTTAAAGAAGCCTGAAAAAATCTTAATCTTTTTAATAAACACGTTGGGAATTATAATATTATGGTGGAGAAGGGAGGAGGATTTGAAGAGGATGAACCCGTATTAGTAAAGGTAAAAGACATCCTTAGTAGAAACACTAATTTCTTCCAAACGCAGTTTTTTTTCCCTAAAAGAATGGGAAATTTGCGCCTTCTGCTGGCCACAAACAGCAGTAAGGAATAAAGTGAAGGCGGGAAAATGCTGCTCTCCGGTGGCTATTTGCTGTTACTGCACCTATTTCATTTTAGTAAGTAAGTAAGTAAGTAAAAGTGTATTTATATAGGGCATTTCACAGATGTAAATCACAAAGCACTGTACAACATGTAGAACATGCAGAAAGACTCCAAGCCGGGTAGCAAACCCAGGACCTTCTTGTTGCAAGGCAACAGCTCTAACCACTGCACCACCAGAAACCCTGCATACTCTCAATTTTAGCCCATTAGAAGAGAACATTGTAGCCTCCTGGTCTTAAAGAAGCCTGAAAAAAATCTTAATCTTTTTAATAAACACATTGGGAATTATAATATTATGGCGGAGAAGGGAGGAGGATTTGAAGGGGATGAACCCGTATTAGTAAAGGTAAAAGACATCCTTAGTAGAAACACTAATTTCTTCCAAACACAGTTTTTTTCCTTAAAAGAATGGGAAATTTGCGCCCTCTGCTGGCCACAAACAGCAGTAAGGAATAAAGCGAAGGCGGGAAAATGCTGCCCTCCGGTGGCTATTTCCTGTAACTGCATCTATTTCATTTTAGTAAGTAAGTAAGTAAGTAAAAGTGTATTTATATAGGGCATTTCACAGATGTAAATCACAAAGCACTGTACAACATGTAGAACATGCAGAAAGACTCCAAGCCGGGTAGCAAACCCAGGACCTTCTTGTTGCAAGGCAACAGCTCTAACCACTGCGCCACCAGATTTCCTGAAGTTTCAAATTGCGGGAAGCCTGAAAAATGATCCAGTATCCACATATATGATGTTATTTATGGACTCAGCTTTGCGGGCATTCCATGAGCAGAGAGGACGCAGCGGTAATGGCTCAAATACTCCAGCTGCATCCTGCGCGCGGCCGCTGTTATATTCACAAAATCGCTCCACCAAAACAAAATAATTTGTTTGCGATCGTTTATATCAGTTCATATTCTCTGGTACTTCATGTACTTTTCAGCTGAGTTCATAATCTATGCCCCGGTGATTTCAACTCATTGCTGGGGCACAGCGCATATGAAGCTTTTTTTTGCTTTCGGTAGATCCCTTTGGCTGATTAATTAGAAAGTAGGAAATCTAGGAAACCGTTTTTCTGGAAGACGGAGAAAACATGCAGCATGCAGGAAGGTTAGAGAGAGAAAGGGCAGGAAATTATTCAAATAAAATCAGGAAAAAAAGAAAAAAGTAGGCAGATTTATCCCCAATACACATTTTTACCTGTGAAAAGCAGTAATATATAAGCATTTAATATTTATACATGTGATAGAATCAGATCACCCCAAAAGTCAGTCCCACATCCAGGGCCGTATCAAGGCATTTGGGCACCAAGGCAAATATGGTCTTGGATCCCCCACCACCTCACTCCTTGCTCAGTTAATATAAGATGGCAGCGTGCTGAGTACAGATTGTCGTTGCTTTTATTTAATAAACAATCATTCAAAAGAACTGTTTTTAACAGCAGTCCTAGCTCAGACACCACATCACTTTCCACATATATGTCATGAGCTCATTGAGCGTCAGATTACCAGATTCATACTGAAGTTGTTTTGGTGAAAGTAACTTAAAATAATGCAAAAGTAGTGTAATGCCTTACATTTTAAAATCAGTAATCTTGTAATGTAATGAATTACTTTTAAATGAGGGTAACAAGTAATAAATAATGCATTACAGTTTTGAAGTAACTTGCCCAACACTGGTTTTAAGTGTATAGAGCTGGTTGGTTAGTTGGTTGGTTGGTTGGTTGGTTGGCTGGTTGGTTGGTTGGTTGGTTGGATGGATGGATGGATTCCTTAGGCCTAGCCGATCGATTAGATGTCTCACACACATGGGTGTGTAATTCCATTCAGCCAGAAGATGATTGACCTCTCTCAACCAATCAGGGGGCTAGGTGGGAGCGGGGCACTTTCCCACCTTCTGACGGTCAATCAAATTGAACTTGTTTCTAGTTTTAAGAACAGATAGTTCAAAAAGATCAAAAACAGAAGTCTGTTATTGGCTCAATGTTCAGCTTTTGAATATCCATTCCTGTGAGATTTGGTTAAAGTGATATGTAGTTCCTTGTGTTGCCATGGTAGCAGATAACGCATTTAAAATTGAATACAAGATTCCTGAGACCAAACTGGTCGATTTGATGTGTCATATATATGGATGCTGGATCCTGATTGGACAGAAAATGGTTGAACACTCTCAACCAATCAGAGAGCAGCACTGCCTTTTCCCCCAGCTATTTTTAGGCCTGCAGCTGTACCCCTGTTAATGAGAAGCCTTTAAATCTGTCCTTCAGATGTGAAATTGGACCTGTCAAACTTCTCATCACCATTCGAAAAGTACTGCACCGAATTGAACATTTCAAAAAGCATGAGCGGCAGAAGGCTTTGTTGGTCATCTGTGTGGATTTTTATGTGCCTACCGTGAATTGTCTTGAAGCTATGACGAGAAACTTTTAGCTACCTGAAGCCGATCAGAGGAGGAAATCTCTGTTCCTTTAACATGGGTTTCAATGAGGCAGAATCTGGGTCTTTCCTCCTTCTGAGGCTTGTAGCGAAAGAACGGTAACACTTACAGATAAAATGAAACCCATTCTGAAAAGCTGACAAAAATTCCTACTTTTTGAGTTGTAATTTGTTTTGGTAGTCCAAACGGTCTGGGGGTAGTAAAGAGTTGTTCACAGAAGATGTGAAGTTCAAAAGTTAGAGTGCGGAACTTTCAGTTTAGAGTGGGGAGAGACATTTTTTTTATTTGAATTTTCTCAAACAAATGAACCGTACGACCACAATGTTTGGAGTACAGTCATGATTTATAGCTCAAAACGAAGGTATATTCGTTAGATGTAAGCCAGCATGTGTCTCATTTCAATCTGACCTACGGTTCTCTCGGGACAACGCCAGAAATGGAGCAAGGGAGGGTCACTGCTCCTATCTTTCCCCATTATAACTTTTGTGAATTTTTCTGAAAGTTTCAAGTCGTACCTCAACTTCTACGTGCGATTTTACAAAAACCGTAAAAGATATTTAAAAAAGCCTCTTTTATATGTTAAACAGGAAAGTCTTGTGAGTTTGTTAAACTTTGAATGAAGTCTCTAAGTTAAAGCCCTGGAGGACCTAAATAAAGATCTTAAAATGCAGAACTGGACGGAAGTCTATGTCAGTGATGTGAACACTGCATATACATCCTTCATGAAAATACTGCTGAAATAGTTTAACAGTAGTTGTAAATTAATTAAAATAACAGGTAAAAGGGACAACCAACCATGGATGACTAATGGAATTAAAAATGCATGTGCCAAAAAAATAGTCTGTATAAGAGATTCTTAAAGTTACAAACAAAGGAAGCCGAAGATAGATATAAAAAATATAAAAATAAATTAGTAACAATAATTAGGAAACAGAAGAAAGAGTACTATGGTGAGCTATTGAATAAGAACAAAGACAACATCAAGACTACATGGGGAATAATAAATAATGTGATTAACAGAGATAATACAAATGTAAGACTCCCAAACTACTTTGTAAAGGACAATAAAGACATTTATGAAGTTAAAGAAATTTCTAATGAATTCAATGATTTTTTTTATAATTGTAGGAAGGAGTCTGGTGGAAAGCAAACCAATAATTCACGATACAATGAATACAATACCTAGAAATGTCAATAGTATTCTGCTTGACAAAGTGGATCAACAAGAAATAAGAAACATTGTAAAAAACTGGGGAAGCAAAAGATCAACTGATTGTGATGATCTGGACATGGTGACTGTTAAAGCTATAATTGAATCTGTTATTGAACCATTCACTTACATCTGTAATCTGTCACTATCTACAGGAGTGTTCCCTGATTTAATGAAAATTGCCAAGGTGGTTCCATTATTTAAGAGCGGTGATAAACAGAGTTTCACTAATTACAGGCCAGTGTCACTGCTTCCACAGTTTTCTAAAATATTAGAAAAAGTGTTTGCATTAAGGTTGGACAAATTCATTGACAAAAATTCAATTTTAAATCATGAACAGTATGGCTTTAGGACCAAACATTCAACAGCAATGGCAGTTATGGATTTAGTAGATAAAATTTAATCAGCAATTGACCATAAAAACTATTTCATTAGTGTTTTTATTGACTTAAAAAAGGCATTTGATGTTGTAGCGTTATGGATTTATGCTCTTTTATGAAAGAGAAACCATGCTACGTATTAATTCGGAATATTAATTTTAATAAATCAATAACCAAATTTTATATTGTTCAGAAGACTCAAAGGTTGTTTTCATCCATAAACTGCCGATAATGTCTGAGTGTCTGTGTTTCAGTTCAATGAGGAAACAAGTTTGAAGGATTAAAAGTTTTAATTCTTCAAATTAAACTAATGATTTTGAAAATTGACAAACAGGAAATAACAATCACATTGGCAACTTTGTGGGACAATCTTTTAACAGTTTATATGCTGTTCTTGCTCAAATAGACCTTCTGGTGAATTTATGAAGATTGAGAATGTTGTGACATGAATGCGTGTGTGAGTCTGATTTTGCTTCAAGAAGAAACAGGTGTCTGAGTGAAGTGATGGTTTGGATAAACTTAGGTCTTATCAGAGAACTGCATCAAACGCTAAAACCGTGCTCTGTCTCACCGAACTCTTGTGGACCCTCTTTCGGATCCGGGCCGTGGAGGATGTTGTGGTTCATCCAGATGACACCGGCGGCTGACAGGAGACATAGGTGTCAAACGGAACCGGTCCAGAGTTGCCCTCGGTACACGTGGATGGTAGAGCGTTTTATCGATGCGCTTTCTTAAGTTAATTCACTCAGAAATCAAAAGACTCGGTAATGAGTCTTCGTTAGAAGTCGCGATTCAGCTATTCTGCCTGGCTTGGCAGAAACAGCGTGAAAGGGGGGAAGAACGAGCCAACAGGCTCTGCCCCCCCTTTGGTTTTCAGGTCTGTTCTCTCTCGTTGTCCAACACGAACTCCCTCAAAAGACTGAAGCTTACCAAAAACCTTTCTCTTCTCAAAGCAAAACATGTGCGTCATCAAATGTGTCTGGAGTTTACTGTGGGCAAGATGTGTGTGGGTGTGTGTGAATGTTTGTGTGCTTGAGTGTGAAGGTCAGTACCACACATTCAACATTATCTACTTAAGTGTGGATTCATTAATCCATTATAATTACCCCAAAGCATAAGAACCATTCATTTGATTAAACACATTTATAATGAGCAAAATGATAATGGTTATTTTAACATTAAAATCAAGAAAAAGAAGTTTAAACTTTATGTTTTGACTTGGTCTGGGTACAACTCATGTAAACACATCTTCTGGTAGACTGCAGGTGGCAGATGTTATGGTTTCCTCCCAGACTCGCTGGCGTTCAGGTCTTAATCTGTGGGTGAAAGTTCTCAGCGACCCAGCTTTGACACAGCTGAGTCCAACACCACCATTGTGACAGAAAACCCATATTTCCTCACGTTACAATGTCATTGATCATTCAAGGTTACTTCTTAAATTACACCGGTATGGAATAAGAGGGGTGGCGCATCAATGGGTTAATAGTTATTTACGCAATAGAAAACAGTTTGTTCAAATAAATAATGCTGAATCTGAATTAAAAGATATTTATTATGGTGTGCCACAAGGGTCAGTCATCGGACCTAAACTGTTCATATTGTTTATTAATGTCCTGGTAAATGTGTCGAATTTACTTGGCACAGTTTTATTTGCGGATGATACTACATTGTTTTATTCAGGATTAAATGCACATGAAGTAACTCAAGTGATAAACAGTGAATTGATTAAAGTTAAAAAATGGTTTGATATAAATAGACTGTCACTGAACCTGAACAAAACAAACTTTATGCTGTTTAATAACAGAAGAAGCTGTGATGTATCGTTAATGATAGATGGAATGGAAATTCAAAGAGTAAAAGAAACCAAATTTCTTGGAGTCATGTTCGATGAGAGTCTCACATGGAAATCACATGTAGGTTATATAAAGGGGAAAATCGCCAAAGCCGTAGGTGTATTATATAGAGTCAAGTTTCTACTAAATTTGTTGGGGTTGTTAACATTGTATCACTCACTGATTGAACCATATTTATTTTATTGTTTAGAAATTTGGGGAGCCACTTGCAAAACTTTTACAGAACCATTGTTCATTTTGCAAAAAAGAGCATTGAGAATCATTAACAACAGTAACTATAGAGATCACACTAATCAGTTATTCATTAGATACAAAATACTGAAATTTCCTGACTTGGTAGAGTGGAAAATATTGCAAATAATGTACAGAGCGAATACGAGTAATCTACCAACTAATATTGAGAAAATTTTTCATAAGAGAGTAAGTGGGTACACGTTAAAAGGAACTGATGTCTTTAAGAAACCTAGATTCAGAACCAAAGTGAGGGAATGTAACATTTCTGTAAATGGTGTAAGATTGTGGAATGCCATTAACAAGGAATTTAAAGAATCAACTACACTTGCTATATTTAAAAAATGTATAAAATCTAATGTATTTAGTAATTATGAAAGGAGAATTATAATGTCAAAGATTAGACGTGAAAATATTAGAAAGTGACTGAGGTTACACTGTGTTTGTTTGGCGGATAATTTTATTTCGTAAAAAGGGGCAGAAATCATAAGATTTTTTCTTCTATCTGCTCCTTTTCATTCAAATGTTTTTTTTTCCCAATATGTTAATGTATCCTGTATTTGTTTGTGTTTATTTTATACATTGTGAATGAAATAAAAGATAAAAAAAAAAAAAGACTCACAGCAGTATTGTTAAATCAAGGTTTCCCTCACATAGGCGTAGCCGTGGCGGGCCCCACGCCTACAAGATCCCAAGTTTTATTTATTTATTTATTTATTTATTTTGCGCTGTTTCCCGAAGAAGCAGCGGGAACTACTATGTTGTCGCTTGTGATCACAGCCGGCGGGCAGCAAGAAGAAAGGAGCAGGCAGAGCAAGGTGCAGTTACAGCACAAGTTACTGAGTTTAAAATTAGAAAGGTAGCAGTGGATATAATGCTTTTTGGTTTACATGTTTCAGCAGCATTTAGGTAAGCGAGTGTTGACGATCTTGACAGGGTTTCCTCCAGTGTTTAGTAGGCCAGATTTTTCTCCCCCCCGCGAGGCTAATCATCATTTATTTTTTCATGTCTGACTTTAACCGCATCTAATACTGTATTACGGCGTGAGCGCAACAGCGACAACTTAAGATCGATGCGTGCGCAGCCTGAGAGGTCGGGTGTTTTTATCTGAACCCTTAAAACCTCCAGCAGGCTACGCTGCACTATTGACGTGTTAGCGCCGAGACGTGTTAGCGCACGGCGCTAACAACTTAGCGACGAGAAAGCGTAAAAACACGTTGGACACTTCTTCTGAAGCGGGAAAATAACACTTCTTCTTAAGCAGACGGGTAGGGTTAGGGTTAGGGTTAGCCGAGCCGGTACCGGACTGGGCTCGATAACTGACCCAGCACAGCCACTGGGTCGTTGGAGCTGCCCCATGACTGCCTGATGGAAAATCAGCGGGTTTCATCAGACCCGTAAAGTTTCTTGTTTTTGCTGGGGACCCCCTGTATTTTACCGCTCCCTCCTGCAGTCTTCCCCTATTACAATTTAAAATGATTCTGTAAACTCCGTGTATCAATAGAAAACATCTCTGCCTCTGCCAGCTGCAGTAAATGTAGTCTCCAAATAATAAGAGGTGCATTCATCTGTGTATCTCCTTTGATCCGCATTAGTGATATTCTCAGCACCAGAACAGTGAAGCAAAGAAAGATTCCTGAGTTTGTTAGTAATTTTATTTATTAGGTGCATCTGACCTGTGCTATTTTTCTCTGAAATGAGATCAAATCAGTGCTTCTATGGGTTGTCTCCAATCTGGACTGGAAAATTTTACTTTATTTAGAGACGTGTCATAATTTCTCCCCGAGCCCCCCCCCCCCCCCCCCCCTCCCCCTCCCCGCCACAGCTGGAAAAATTCCTAGGGGAAACACTGGTGTTATGAGCTGTAAAGATTTTGTGGTGTCAGAGTTCACCTAACAGTTCAAGTGTTCATTTTTTTGCTTTGTGTGTTCACAGGGCATGCTCAGTTGAAGTTTCCATCTCTGCGCGTTCAAGATGTAAGAAAAATAATACAAAAGAAATGCAACAAGGAAAACTTCAAAAAGGCATCAACAACCAAGCAAGTGGGTCCATAAAATGGACTGATTTTTTAAAGGCATTTTTAAAAAGTCTTTCAAAATGGACAGAATTAACGCGTCATGTTCAGAACAGTTTGCGTTCTCATCTTTGATTAATCCTGGTAAACAGGTCTGTTTTTGTTCTGTTCTAATTCTCTCTGTTTAATAAATTTAAACAAAATGACTTAGCTATTTTATTTACTTTTTTTCTCTGCATAAAGACGAAGTATCAGTAAATAGTGGAAATTAAATGTATTGGTAGTGAGCAAATAGCAGATGTTAAATGTTACTTGCAGTATGTGTTTATAGAAAAAATAGAGATACTTAAATGTACTAAAAGAATATTACGTCAAGTTTACTGTACAGTGTACTTTCAAAACTGTAAGTATACTCAATTACATAAGAAGTACACTACAAGTAAACATATATTATTACTTTAAGTATAATTTTAAGTATACATTCAAAAAGAAAAGTATACTCAATTATTTCAGAAGTACACTACAAGTAAACTCATAATGTTACTTAAAGTTTATTTTTAAGTATACTTTCAAGGGCAAAAGTTTACTCAATTTTATTAGGAGTAAACTTATACTGTTACTTTTAAGTATACTTTCAATGAGAAAAGTATACTCAACTATATCAGGAATACACTACAAGTAAACTTATATTGTTACTTTTAAGTATACTTCCAAGGAGAAAAGTATAATCAATTATATCAGAAGTACGCTACAAGTAAAATTATAAGTATACTTTCAAGGAGAAAAGTATACTCAACTATATCAGGAGTACACTACAAGTAAACTTATATTGTTACTTTAAGTATACTTCCAAGTAGGGATGTTCCGATCACATTTTTTTGCTCCCGATCCGATTCCGAGTCATTTGATTTTGAGTATCTGTCGATACCGAGTCCCGATCCGATACTTCAGCAATACAATAAAATAGCAAGAAAAAAGGGAGACTGCACCCAAATTGACCTGTTAGGTTTATTATTATTATTATTATTATTATTATTATTATTATTATTTATATGACTGCATCCAACATGATACCATAAGAAAGTAGAAACATTTTGTTAGTGCAGCAGCACTTCAAACCAAGTAAACAACATTATATCTTTGTAGCTTATCAGTGGTGCAACAATATTTAAACAAATTTGTTTTTATAAAAAAGTAGAAAAGGTTTGTAAAATAACTCAACACAATAATAGAAGTTAAATTAAAGTGCTTACCTCCACCTCTAAGAGGTAGTTGCATAATTCAGTCAGGTAACAAAATAAAATACATCTTAGGCCTTTGACTGACTAGTTTATTAAAACGAACAAAAGATATGCCTAATCAAAGTGGTGTACAAACTTCACCATTCAAGTATAAAACATCAACATTAAATTGCAAAGAACTGGTAAATCACCTCTTCCATGTGCTCTACATGGAGCTCAACTTTTACTCTAAGGCTCCCAAATAAAGTGCAGTTTAAAATGATTCCAAACCGCTGACATTTTTTGCTCTCCTGGAGCGAGACGAGCATTAACCTGCTAGCTAACTGCTACCTGAATTCCACGGTCCACTTTAAAACGTGTGACGTTACGGCTGCCGCATGGTGTTGTCATGTCGTTGTTGAGGAAGTGAAACTTGGTACAAAATTAAGCCATTGTTATTCAATTTGAAACTCAAAATTGATTAAAAATGTCATGCTTGTTGTTTTATAAGGTTAAATCCGATCTTTAACACCCGATTCCGATCTTTTAAAAGTCACGTGATCGGGCCCGATTTCCGATCACGTGATCGGATCGGAGCATCCCTACTTCCAAGGAGAAAAGTATACTCAATTATATCAGAAGTACACTACAAGTAAACTTATAAGTATACTTTCAAGGAGAAAAGTATACTCAATTATATCTGAAGTACACTCCAAGTACACTTGTGAGGTTACTTTAAGTATACTTTCAAAGAGAAAAGTATACTCAATTATATCAGAAGTACACTACAAATAAACTTAAATTATTAATTTGAAGTATACTTGTAGTATACTTCAAGTATACTTTTAATGGCCCAATTTAGTCCCAAGGAGTTTACTTCTAAGTAAACTTTAAGAACAAGTATGCAAATAAACTTCTGTACACTTAAGTATACTTGAAATTAGATACTTAAAGTATACTTCTTTTTCGTAAGGGAGTGTTAGTTCTTAAGCTTTAGTTTTGATGCATTTTTATCTTGTGTATTGTTTTTTAATGTTTTAATTTCTATGAAGCACTTTGGAAAGATTTATACCGCTGTGAGGGGCTATACAAATAAAGCTGCCTTGCCTTTGTGTGGACTTCTGAAATCACATGTGGTGTTGCGATTCTCCCGTGATTTTTTTTGGACATCACAGGATCAGCTGTGTGGAGCTCTGTCGCTCTCAGTTAGCGTCAGAATTGCTTCCAGTTGGAAATGAGTTTGCGGTTAAAACGTCACCATTACATTATGTGACTACTTTCATGGCCGATGGAAAGAAGGGGTGAATCTAACAGCTGAAATGTCTCCCTAGCTTTCCTTAGTGTCTACAGGAGTAATTAAAAGTATCTTCAGTCTAGCAGAAAACTCACTATCTGAATGAGCTGGTGCCACCTCTAGCTGTCACCAGGTAAGAGACACAAGACACCCTGGGCAGGTGACTAACTCACCCACACCTAGGGATAATTCAAATACACTAATAAACCTAGCCTGCTATGTTTTTGGTGTTTGTGGGGGGAACTGGAGCACCCAGAGGAAACCCACGCATGCATGGGGAGAACGTGTTAACCACATGCTGTGATTAAGTGTGTCCCCATGCAGCCCCATTTTTGGTTCTAATTAGGTAAAAATAATATAACTAAAACAATTTCTACATATATACTAAACTACCAGAGCCTAGACAAGTAATACTTGACGGAGTAGTACTTTTCGGTGAAAAAGTTCTTAATCTTGGCAAGGCTTGTATTTCTTTTGGCACCAGTGTGTTTTACACCATTCTGTTGTTCGAGAAACTTTTTCAAAATTTTTAACCTCGGACATTTGGGGATTTTAATTTTACCGTGTGGAGGGATGTTTCCTGGTTGGAAATTTTTCATTATTTCATGAGCGTTTCTCACATAATCTTCATCTGAAGCGCCATCAAGGTGCTCCATCGTGATAAAAGGGTGTTTAAGAGCATCAGCTGGGAGAATCCGCTTTGCTGGATCCACTGCTAACAGTTTTTTCACGAGGTCAAGAAAAGCTTTAACATCTTTCTTTTCAGTTGAATTTTTGGTGTTATAGAAAAACAAGTCCTCCAGAGATGATATACACTCATAGATCGTCTTCTTAGACTTCCCTCCTTTCTTCTTAAAAATCCAAGAATGTTTAGTCCCTTTCTTAACTTTTGTGAAATATTTTGGGACTAAAGTCCCCTTGTCTAGTAGTTCTTTATCAGGTTGACCAAGGAGCTTCATAATTATTCTCAGATAATCGTAGCTGTTGTTATAAGGGAACAGAAGATGTTTAAGAAACAGAGCAGTAAAGATAATGCCAACACTCCAAGTGTCTATCGCTTCATCTCGTGGTAGACCAAGAGTTATCTCTGGAGCTCTGTATGCCAAAGTCTGAATGATACCCTTTTGTTGTAAAGCTCCAGTGCTACAAGCCCACCCAAAATCAATCAGCTTCACTCTGAATGGTTGTGCTTCATGATTTACAAGCATGATATTATCAAGTTTCAAATCTGCATGAGTAATACCAAGCTGTTTTAAAACACTAAGAGCTTCTAAGATCTGCTGGGCAATTGGTCGGATTTTAGCCACCGTTAAAGTACCTTCGTTCTCCAAAATCTCACTCAAATCTGTATCCAAAAGCTCTAATTCCTGATATAAAAAGCCTTGAAAGGCGAAACTGCCGTTCAGTCTGATAAAATAGCTATCGCATTGTGTGAGTTCGTTCAGACTTTCTAATATTTTCATCTCATTGAAAAAACTGCCGTAATCGCTTTCACGTGTCATTTTCAACGCTACGACCTCATTTGTTTCCTGTATACGGCACCTGGCCACCGCTCCGTATCCCCCAGATCCAAGTACTTTTTCTATAATATAAACCTTTGAAAGGCCTTCAATCTTCATACCTGGGATTAGTAATGAAGATAAGCTTTCTGAGCCAATTGAGTTTGTCTCATCTATGTCTGCGAACGATGTTTCACTATCTATAGATTGGTCCGGTGAAAGATTATCCATATGCAGTTCCTCTGTGTTTACTGTGCTGGTTTTCTCTAATAACTGTTTGCTACACATTGGCTCTTCATCCTTCTCTCTGGTGTCAATAGAAGTTTTCTCTGTAACGTTTCCTCCTTTGCATTCTTCTAAATTAAACTCTATTTCTTCTGAACTAAATTTTGTACTGCATGTCGATTCTGCCATTGGTAAAGATCTCTCTAAGTCTGTTTGAACACCTGGCACCTGACTGGGCCCGGGGCGTTCGCTGATTACACTTTCACCATCTGAATGACACGGTTGGACATTTCTCATTAATTTACGAGCTTTTTTCACATAACGTCTATCTGAAGCGCCATCGAGATGCTCCATCGTGATGAAAGGGTGTTTCAGAGCATCAGCTGGCAGAATCCGGTTTGATGGATCCACTGTTAACATTTTCTTCACGAGGTCAAGAAAAGCTTCGATATCTTCATTTTCAGTTGCGTTGTTAGTGTTTTGAGAGAAAAACAAGTCATCCAGCGTTGTTAAATCATCATAGGTTGCGTCTGCCCTCATAGACACCGCTCCTCTCTTCTTTTCGTATTGTTTCAGGGTTTTAAATCTCCAAGAGCATTCAGACCTGTTCTTATCTTTTCTGAAATAGTTTGAGACTAGAGTCCCCTCGTCCAGTTGTTTTTTGTCAGGTTGACCAAGGAGCTTCATAATTATTCTCAGATTATCGTATTCGTTTTCTTCTGGGAACAGATAACAATCCAGAAACAGAGCAGACAAGAGACAGCCAAGACTCCAAGTGTCTATCGCTTCATCTCGTGGTAGACCAAGAGTTACCTCTGGAGCTCTGCATGCCAAATTCTGAATGATACCCTTCTGTGGTAAACGTTCAGTCTCAAAAGCCAACCCAAAATCAATCAGCTTCACTCTGAATGGTTGTGCTTCATGATTTACAAGCATGATATTTTCAAGTTTCACATCTGTGTGAGTAATGCCAAGCTGTTTTAAAACACTAAGAGCTTCTAAGATCTGCTGGGCAATTGGTCGGATTTCAGCCACTGTTAAACAATTACCTTCGTTCGTCAAAAAATTAAACAAATCTGTATCCAAAAGCTCTAATTCCTGATATAAAAAGCCTTGAAAGGCGAAACTGCCGTTCAGTCTGATAAAATAGCTATCGCATTGTGTAAGTTCGTTCAGCCTTTCTAATATTTTCATCTTATTGAAAAAACTGCCGTAATCGCTTTCACATGTCATTTTCAACGCCACGACCTCATTTGTTTCCTGTATACGGCACCTGGCCACCGCTCCGTATGCCCCAGATCCAAGTACTTCTTCTACAATATAAACCTTTGAAAGGCCTTCAATCTTCATACCTGGGATTAGTAATGAAGATAAGCTTTCTGAGTCAGTTGAGTTTGTCTCATCTATGTCTGCGGACGATGTTTCACTATCTATAGATTGGTCCGGTGAAAGATTATCCATATGCAGTTCCTCTGTGTTTACTGTGCTGGTTTTCTCTAATAACTGTTTGCTACACATTGGCTCTTCATCCTTCTCTCTGGTGTCAAAAGAAGTTTTCTCTGTAACGTTTACTCCTTTGCATTCTTCTAAATTAAACTCTATTTCTTCTGAACTAAATTTTGTACTGCATGTCGATTCTGCCATTGGTAAAGATCTCTCTAAGTCTGTTTGAACACCTGGCACCTGACTAGGCCCGGGGCATTCGCTGATTACACTTTCACCATCTGCAGGACACGGTTGGACATTTCTCATTAATTTACGAGCTTTTTTCACATAACGTCTATCTGAAGCGCCATCGAGATGCTCCATCGTGATGAAAGGGTGTTTCAGAGCATCAGCTGGCAGAATCCGGTTTGATGGATCCACTGTTAACATTTTCTTCACGAGGTCAAGAAAAGCTTCGATATCTTCATTTTCAGTTGAGTTGTTAGTGTTTTGAGAGAAAAACAAGTCATCCAGCGTTGTTAAATCATCATAGGTTGCGTCTGCCCTCACAGACACCGCTCCTCCTTTCTTTTCGTATTGTTTCAGGGTTTTAAATCTCCAAGAGCATTCAGACCCGTTCTTATCTTTTCTGAAATAGTTTGAGACTAGAGTCCCCTCGTCCAGTTGTTTTTTGTCAGGTTGACCAAGGAGCTTCATAATTATTCTCAGATTATCATATTCATTTTCTTCTGGGAACAGATAACAATCCAGAAACAGAGCAGACAAGAGACAGCCAAGACTCCAAGTGTCTATCGCTTCATCTCGTGGTAGACCAAGAGTTACCT
>NC_091753.1:56065764-56143264 GCF_043380555.1 Nothobranchius furzeri | reverse complement strand
TCTCTCTGCTGGTACCTGTACACCAGAATCAGAACCAGCACGATGAGGAAGAGTTCCAGGATTTGTCCTGTTAGTTTTACTGGAACCGGTTCTGTTCGGTGGAAGAACTCGGCAGCAGGACAGACCGTTACAATCACAAACGCATTCTTATTTTATCCCACATTCTGAATGATGTCACTTCCTCTGAAGCTAAACTCGCCTGTGTCAGGTGCTTGCCTCCATTATAGCTGTAACGCCACCCTCCTTGTTGCTGATGACTTCCTGTTTGGACCTCAGGGCTCCCGTAGTGGATCATTCCAGAATTATCAAAGTAACTTTGATCCATACTTATTTTTTTCTATCTGTGTTTAAATAAGTTTTCCACAAATTATTAGTTCGTGTAACCGAAGCGACCAATCAGAAGCAGCGAACTGTTCCTTTAATGACCCGGCTGTCCTGCTTCAACCTAAACTCATCGGAACTTTTCGGGTCTCAGAGGGAACCGGTGGTTTTAACAGATCCAGGATCTGGTCCAGGTCTCGGACCTGTTGGGCTTCGGGTTTTGTAATGGAGAAAACAACCTTGTTTAACCGGTCCTGAGTTCATCCTGCAGGTCTCACGCTCATGTCCTCCTGCCTCTTCCAGGCCCCGTGGCGGTGGCGGCTCCGGAGGCCCCAGGAAGCAGAAGGAGCTGCCTACAGACCCCCCGTTCACAGCGTACGTGGGAAACCTGCCCTTCAACACGGTGCAGGGAGACATTGACGTTATCTTCAAAGAGCTCAACATCCGCAGCGTGCGATTGGTCAGAGACAAAGAGACAGACAAGTTCAAAGGTCAGAGGATTTTATTGTTCCACACCACAGGAACCAGCTCTTCTCTTCAGGACCCAGTCGATCCGGTCCTGGAATCATAACGACCCTCGTCAGTAGGAAAACAACGTTAGTCCAGGTTTTACGTTTAAACTGGTGCGGTCCAAATCTTTGAAGGCCACTCCAGATGGGCTGGGGGGTTCCGTGTGGGTCCAGAGTCCCAGGTTGCAGAAACGGGCACTAAAGGGATATTTAAGCAAAACCTCTGAATCGGCAGCATCACACGTTTCCACGGTGATTTCTGGCTCCGCCACCACACCGCTGGAGGCTTAGTAGGAAGTTGCTTCTGTGCGCTGCTCAGCAGCTCAACTTCCTCCATCTTTTCTCAAATCCAAACAGCTGCATCGATTGTGGATTTCAGGGCCAATGCTTCTGACCCAGGTACGGCGCTGACCCGGTCCATCCTCCAGAACCAGAACAAATGGGTTTAAGCCCCTGGTTAACTCTGAGAGCTGTAGAAAGAGAGAGTTGCGACACTCTAGTAGACTTCTATGGAAAGAACGGAACGCGGGAGTCACGTGGTTCACGTAGCTTCGACTAGTTCCAAACAGCCCCGCTGCTGCATCGACCGCCGTTCATTTTCGGTGTTTCGGAAGGATTTTCTCCGGTAAGTTGATGACGTGTCATCATTTTGTTGCATTGTGAAGCGTTAGCTAACCGCTTCGTACCAAAATAAGCCAACGATGATATTTTATGTTGCCAGTTTTAGCTAGAGAACCTTTAATGAGCTAACTGTGTGCAGCTTGTTGGTTGTGAGCAGGAGGACGAGCTGCAGACGGGTTTATTTCAGTTTGTTTGATTCTACGTTTTACAAATATTCCCCACAGTTTGAAATAGGTTATAAACTTTTGACATTATTAGTTTAATTTGGGATTTTTTGTACAATACGTTGCTGGTTGCTGTATCAACACCAACATGCATCAGAAATGGAAGCACAGATGGAGAGACCAGTATTAAAGAAAATGGGATCGTGAAGACACGTAATTATTTAATATTTTTCAGTTAATAACGCTGACTGCAACAAACTGCTGAAGCAAACAGGATTACGAACGTAAGAAGATATGTTGTTCTGTTTTGTGGACTCAAGTAATAAGAATAAAATTAAGATAATTCAAGAACAGTAGTCGAACAATAACTTAAAAATTAGACATTTTCCATAAAACTGCTCATTTCCTCTTGCTTTATAATATTAGCATTTGCAATTTTGTTATTAAGGAATGACAAGAAATAAGAATTAACAATAACACAATTATCAATAAATAAACGTCAAAGAGAAACTATAACAAAAATCTCATGTAACCATTAAAGGTTAAACTGTGTCGTGTGTCCATCTTCATGTTTTCATCGTGGCTGAGCGGAGAGCTGGCCAGGAACAACGGTGGTGGTAAAACCCAGTTGGGTCTGTGATGGAGTGATGCACGCCTGGAGTGATTGCCATCTCATCCACAGTAAGCACACACTCTCTTTCCATCTCTGTCAGATTTTTAACCTTCAAACTGAGCGTGTCACTCACCTCTCCTAACACACCTGGTTCCAGTTAACGGGCTGCATTTGTCTTTGCAGGTTCTAACATCAGGCAGAGGGATACTCGTGTCCTGGAGAAACCTGAAGCCTGTTGAACCTGCTGAAAAACCCAGCTGTACGGCCTTTTGATTGTCTGTTTACTCCATTTACCGCCTCTTGTGTTTTTCATGCCTTTTTGACTTTCTGTTTCCTCCCTTAGGTTTTCCAGCTGGGTTCCCTGGTTGCATCGCCTGTTCCTTTCTCCTCCTGGCCCTGACGCCGGCTCCTCGTGGCTTCCTGGGATGTCCCTCTCTCCTGATACCATCTCATGTCCCCCCTCACTTTCCCTCATCTCATTTGCCTCACTGCTGCTGCTGCTTTCCTCGTTCTCTGAAATTATAATGGCACTGTTAGAATAAAGAATCATTTTTAAATAAAATAAATACAAATGTCTAATATTTCAAAAGATTTGTACCACAGTTTACTTGAGTACAACATGTGTGGTCACTGGTCAGTGGATCAACATGCAGAGGTTCTGCTGTACTTCTCACTGCGGGGTCCTTCCTCCTCCTTGGTTCAGGGCGATGAACAAACACAGCATCAGCCCTGAGTCTCACCTTGCCTTGCCTAAGCTCAGTAAACTCTCCCTCCTCTAAATGTGCCTGTAGAGTGGTGTATTAGTTTATTTCCTGCCACATTTAACAGTTTAATTGCAGCCTTGTGCAGTTGAGAGCAGAACATGTAGATCCTTGATAGAAAACATTATAGAGTGCACGTTAAACTCACTGCACACAGCTTTTTGTTATTGTGATCTCTGGTCATGGTGAGGTTGCTCCTGCTGACTTGAGCCAACCATTTTCTTCTTCTCTCTGCGTCTTTGGGGAAGCCATAATTCTGATTCCTCCCTCAGACCGTTTGCTATATGCAGGGCAGCCAACCATGTAAGATATTCAACCTATAAAGGGATTATTAAAATACAGTTTTTGTACATATAGAAACCAAAAATATAGAGATGTAAAATTACATTTCAAAATTTTATCCAACCCTAAAATATTTCAAATTTTAACCCACGGACACATTTTATTTTAATAATAATCAAAATAAAGTTATTCAAAAGAGTTTCATTAGGTCTTGAGTACATTGCTCATAATTAATGATTCAACTTATTTGTGCATATGTAATGACTAAACATAATGTTGGTAAAATGCTTTATAAAAATGCTATTATACATGTTGTACAAGTTTGGTGTTCATTTTTTCACAATTAACACTTATTTTTATCTACTTTGATGAACCATACAGTTTTATTGAAATTTTGTTTTTAATTGCTATTACTCAGGCTATAGAAGCCAGATTCAATTCAAATTCAAAAATACTTTATTAATCCCAGAGGGAAATTAGAGTTTCAGTACACACAATTCTGAGATCAGACCGACATGGGCAAAGACACATGTCAAGAATTGGTGACTGTGGTCATTTGCAACCCGAGTCGCGCTACCTTAATAGAGATCAGAGAGGTTTACATGAGGATTGGTTCAGGTGGAGGGAAAAAAAGGCACTTCAGAGTTAGCCTCCACAGGGAGGGCAGCTTTGCTCTGCAAAAAACACCTCAGGCAACAGACTTCAGACATTACATAACATTAGTGTCCACTAGGTGGGGTGGTAGGGTTTTGGGGCTCTCCACACGTCAGCAGCAGCACAGCTCGCAGTCCCGCCCAGGCCGGGATAGGGAGACAGAGTTGCCATGGCGATGGCAGTATTCCACATTTCTTCTGAGGGGGGTATTCGTTTCAGCCTCACAGGCTCAACGGCACCAGATTCAGATAAGAAATTGTTTTGGGGCCAGACAGAGATAATTTCTTCTCTGTCTTTGAGTTCCGCAGGTCCTCAACCTCTCAAAATCCAATAATGGCGTAGATTAATCTATCCCAATCCGTGCTGATTCGTCCACTCGTTCCTTGATCCCATCCATCTTTTGTGCCAACGCATGAATCTCAGCCAAAGCTCCAAGCTTACGACTCATCTCGACAATTATGAGTCTGTGAATTCACAGTGTGGTGCAATCCATCTCTGAGCTCTGGGAGTGAGCCAATATTCCTCGACAGCTCGTTAATTTTCCGGTAAGTCGGGTAACCTCCAAGGCCAAAGAGCAGGAAACCTGACACCAACACCATGAATATCCAGACGTCTTCAGAATCTTCTACAGACAGCTGAGATAAGCAAATCAGGTTCCACTGTTTCCAGGAGTCCATGATGTGCCCAGCTGGATCTGTCCCAGAGGGGCACCCGGGAGCCCCTTCTCCCCTTCTCATCGTTGAGAAAATTTTGTCAATCGCGTTGAGTGACCAGCTGACCAGGTCCATTTTTAATAATTTCCAGTTTCCAGAAAAAATGTAGAAGCTCCGTCCACCCAGAGACAGACAACGAGCCTAGGGGATAAGATAGGGAGGAGAGGAGGAAAAAAGCGTCTGTACTCTCCAAGAGTCGGAAGAAGAAACTAAACTGGGTTACAGATGCATGTACTGTCTTCACATAAAAATATAAAGTAATGACTGTAAAATGTATTCTACTGAACATAATAAATCATCATTCAAAGCATAAACAGCTACATGTTTTCTTCAGGGTAAGCTGGAGCAGAATTCTAGCTTTCAGTAAACCACTTTAAAATGGATATTACAACTCGAGTTTAGGGCTTCTTGTAGGACTTAAAGTTATTAAATATGCTTATATTAGAGCAGTGTGTTGCATTACTACATCTAATTTATTGCTATAGTATATTATAGTAATATACGTGGTCTAAATGTGTTCTACAGTGTGTTAGGACTGTCGTGTTCCTGTAATGTAGAACAGTCACGGGTGTCTGTCTTCCTACAAATGCTCGGAAAAAATAAATAGGCTACTTTGAAGGAATTAGGATATAATATATAATATTATTCTAAAATTACCACAAATTGCCAGGGAAATGTGACAATATTCCATTTTTGTGATTTGTCCCACCATGCGCCGTTCAAACTGACTTACGGCGCTGGGATGTTTGGAACTATTGAGAGCTCCATGATCCACGTGACCACAAGTCGGCGAGTTCAAAGCGTGTCGCAACTCTCCTTCTACCGCTCTGGGTTAACTAAAACATTCAGATTCTGGAGGGGAAATCTCTGGTCTAGCATCAAGTAACAGTTAGTGATGGTGAGTTCACTGTTGACTGTGGGAAAAGTCAGCATTTGGGTTTCAGATGTTCTGATTCCAGTTTTCTGGTCCTCACTAGAGATGCAGCTGGTCTCCTCCAGCCTCCGCTACCAAGGCCCATTTCCAACAGAACCGGTCTGAGTCTTCCTCTGGCTGCTTTTGTCTCTTCAGGTTTTTGTTACGTTGAGTTTGAGGATTTGGAGTCTCTAAAAGAAGCTCTGACGTACGACGGCGCCGTGAGTATCTGGATCGTGAACTCCAGACTCGGCAGATCTACAACCGATTACCTGCTCTGATCTGTTTTCTCTGCAGTTGCTAGGCGATAGGTCACTGAGGGTAGACATTGCAGAGGGAAGAAGGCAAGAGCGAGGAGGTGGCGGGTTCGGCTTCAGGAAAGATGATGCCAGAGGTATGAAGTCCAGAACAACAGGTGGTTTGAGGTAGACCTGGTCCTTCTCCAGCTGAGTTCTGCTGCAGGTGCCTGTCCCACCAGGACGTCCCGATCCAGCTGCTAGCTACGTCAGACACCATCCTGACTGACCCGATCCATGTAAACACGAACTCTTTTGCGCTAGACTTTATGCACAAACCTCGAATCAATGTTGGAAAAATCCCGGAGGAGCCCCCGGTGGAGCATCTGAACTCAGCAGGAGAAGGTTGTGTGTCTGGTCTGATCTATGTGCTACAGCCTAAAGTCGTCCGTCTAGAACTCCCGATCCGCTCTAGAGCTCCGGATAAGGAGTCCTGAACTGGATCAGGAGTTCTGGTTCAGATCGGGAGTTCTGGCCCAGATCAGAAGTTTTGGACTGGAACAGGACCTCTGATTGGGATCAGGATTTCTTGTCCGGATCAGGAATTCTGGTCCGGATCAGATCTGATGTTGGAGTGTTTGATGCTGAAACTGATCAGAGATCTGAAGAGGTGGAGAACTCTTCATCTGCATCTTCATCGCCTCATCTTCACCTCCTCCTTTCTTCTAACTGGTTCTGGCTGCAGGTTGTTTCTGGAGCATCTCTGCTGCTTTCTAACACCTCTTCTGATTGGCTGATGGACTACTAACAAGCTCCGCCTCCTTGTCGCTCCACTTCTAGGCGGAGGTGGAACCTCCTCCTCCTTCTTTACACTCCTTCTCTGTCGCCTCCTCCTGGTTCCTCTTGACTCCCCCTCCCTCCCGACAGTGTTAAATTCCAATATTGTCTGCAGGACGAGGAGGTTCTCGAGGAGCTCCCAGAGGAGGAGGAGGAGGAGGAGGACGGGACTCACGTGAGGACTTCTACGATCAGCCGGGAGGAGGTCAGAGAATTCAGCAGCTGGCCAATCAGAAGCCTGAGCTGATGTCTGTAGTGAACTGTTGTTCCTGTTCTGAGTCACAGTCACTCAGCAGGTTCTGGGTCACACTGGACCACTGAGGGTCAGGGGTCATGTGACCCATCAAGTTTGGACTAAAGTTTGAAGGTCAAAATTTAGTAAATGACCTTTGACCACCCTAAGCTGCTGGATCACCCCCCAGTTATTCCCACCATGCCTTTCACCTCCGTCATCTCATCCTCACGGTCACCTCTCAGGTCGAGGATGCTGCAGGACGCCTGAGACCGTCTGACTTTTCGCTCACCCGTCTGTCTGTCTGCAGGTTTCAGAGACGATGACTACATGGGGGGGAGGAGTCGAGGAGGCAGCAGTCGTCCCAGCGAGAGACGGGGGGCAGGCGGAGGAATGGGTCGCTTCAGAGAGGGACCTCCACCACGTGGAGGAGGAACAGACTTCAGGGAACCATCTGAAGGTGACATCACTTCCTCTACGATGACTCATAACATTGAGCCCATTCTGGTTCTCAGGGTTGAACTCCAAAAACCAGAGTAGAACATTTTTAGTTTCACTTAAAATTCGGATTCTGGATTTCCAAACTTCTGCGTCATTGCTAGCATGAACTAAGCTCCGATCACACCGTTAGCAGAAGGGCCCTAAGTTTGACGAGCCCAACCCGGGTCCGCGTCATAAACCAGATGTGTGCCTGATGTTGGGTCGTCACGGTGTGAAAATCTAACCTCACGGTTATTGTGACCAAAATTATCACGGTTTTCGGTATTATCGCGGTATTTTTTTAAACGTGTTACATTTTCAGACAACTAAATAAACCCTGTATGTCAGGAAAATATTGTCCTCAGTTTGTGTCTAAATTTAGTCTAAAATGTGTTATTTTGTAATTATGTTGTTTATTTGTTTACATTTTTCCCCTTTAGTCTTTAAAATACCAATATTTGCCCATAACTTCTTATGTTTTGTCTGTTTGATGTCATCATTTTAAAAATATTAGACCAGATGATACTCAGTACTCAAGTAGCCTTCTAATCAGATACTTTTTTACCCTTACTTGAGTAATAAACCCTATATCAGGAAAATATCGTCCTCGGTTTGTGTCCTTCCAGTGAGCTTTGCAGATGTGGGAAAATGTCATCAGGCAGTAATCGTTGTTAAATTCATAATTATTCTCGGAGAGAGACCAACTCTTATCTGCCCCTGGGAGCCCCGTAATGCATAGCGTCATTCCAACATGGCGGTGTCCGTGACACGGTTTACATGCAGGTAGCGGCGCTGCGGCTGCTTTATATAGCGACTCGTTGCATTCTCCCTCAACCCAAATCCTCGGATCACGCATTTTAGCTAAAGCGCTAACGTTAGCTTGCCTTGCGTTGACTGTAGAGTTGTGGGTGATGGTCACGCAGATGTGTCATGAGATCTGAAGCGTTGCTGCCTTTCACAGACACTTTTTCTGCACGTGCTGCAAACAGGATAGCCGTCTTCTATCAGCTGTCCCTCGGCATTCTTCAAATATACAAAAAAATGCCCGTACTTCCCACTTTGTCTTCTTTGAGGGATAATAAATGTCCTCCTGAGCGCTGCCGTCTCCTCCTTTGGCCATTATTTCAGCTTTAGCTTCAAGAAAGTTTTGGTTGTAAACAACAAAGTGCGCATGTGCCGCCGGCAACTTCAGCAGATGATACGGTGGCTGGTAAGGGTCACCGCGCCTACACCGCAGCCACGCTAATCCACCGAGATAATATAGTTTTTTAAAAAACAAGACGGTTATTATTATTGTCAACTTTTTTACCGGGGTTTACCGCTACACCGGTTACCGTGACAACCCTAGCCTGATGTCTGTCTCTTCTCACTGAACAACTTTGGTTTTGACACATACATGTGCACGCACACACACACACACACACAGCACTATGCTAATGTGTAGAACTTAGCATGCGATGTCACACCCACTCCTACTCATTTGTGGCTCACACTGGAGTCTGACGGAGGTCAGAGTTCATTTTTAATGTGAGTGAACACAAAGCGCAGCTATGTGAATGCAACCTCAGTGATCGTGTGTTCACACACCCTCAAAATAGCAGGTCTTTAAGTGTTTAGATTAGCTGATAAATGAGTCTCTTAGCTCCAGAATTCTGTTTGTCATCTTAAATCTGATTGGTTTAATCACATCGTCACGGCAACGCCTCATTTCCGTAATGTCAGTTAGTTCTTCTCACTTTTTAGCAGTGCAGAACAAGGACTGTGCAGAAGAACCGCTCCTGTTGGAGTTACTAAGTGTGTGTGTGTGTGTGTGTGTGTGTGTGTGTGTACAGAGGAGCGTGCACAGCGGCCTCGCCTGCAGCTGAAGCCCCGGACCGTCTCGGAACCTCTCAACCAGGTCGCCAACCCAAACTCTGCCATCTTTGGTGGAGCGAAGCCACGAGAAGAGGTGATATCTGGAGAAAACCCTTAAGTGACTGGCGGCCTCGAGGCGGGGGGTGGGGGATGGGTGGGAGGAGTCCACAGATGATTGAACTTTTACAAAAACTAGTAATCAGGATGGTTTAAGCGACACAGTTAGAATGGATGGCGAGTGGTGCCACCCCCCACCCGCTTGCTCTTCTTCTACTTCCTGTTTGAGCAGATTATTTATTCTTGGAGAGAATAAACACACTCCAACACTCTGATCAATAACAAACCTGTTAACATAAACACAGCAAGCAGCTCGTGAATGCATGTGCAGACTTTAGGTTTCTCTGCCCCGCCCCCTCACGACCATCTTTTGTGATGTTGCACCTGCTTTGCCCTGTAGCCCCGCCCCTGTAGGTAAAGCTCTGTTTCCCTCTCTTTGTAGTTGTTCAGCTGAAACCCCGCCTCCTCTTCCTGATTGGTCACATCATGGACACACTGTGTTGTTGCCCCGTTGTTTTTGTGGGGACCAATCGGGTCCTGCTGTAACCAGTAATCTGTGTTATATCGCTCATATTCCTGGGGATGTGGCTACGTCTGCATCAGGGTGGACTCCCAGCAGACTCCGCCCGTTGAATTATTTGCAGCAAGCTCACCTGACGGAAAAGCAGCTAGAGGGTTGAGATGCATTCATGGTCTGCAGGATTTTTCTCCACTGCTGATCAAAGCTGTATTTAGGTTCTGTGGAGTTATATTCGAACGAACCTACAAGCTATAAACCGAGTTAAGCCTCCGTATTTAAATCCGAAACTTCTAAGGGGTACCTGAACGCAGCACAGGTCACATGCTGAGAGGTGTGGCCACCTGTTAAGCCTCCTCTGATTGGTTGTCTTTGGCAGCAAAGCAGCTCTGTTTCAGAGACCTGTTCCATCAGGTGTCAGGCTGAGATGTAAAGGTACACACTGGGCACGCAGAAGAGAGCTCTTCTCTGATTGGTCCATTGATCCACACTGAAAAATTCACCTGATGTGAAACGGAAATGGTTTCATGAGATTTCTTTGTGCTCTAATTCAGCTACATTTTGCTACTACACCTGTTTTTCCCTTAATTGGGGGACGCTCTGTCTCAGAGTAGACACAAACTCATCAGAAGGCGGAGCCTAATTTCAGGTGTACCTCGGACAAAGCTGTGGGAGCAGCTGGGATCAGGCTCAGTAGTCCTGATTCTAGAGATGGTTCTGTCACAGAAGTTCTGTAGGCGGAGCCGGTAGACTAACAAGCTGTGTGTGGAGTCATGAGGCTAAATGGCTGTAGGCGGAGCTAAGGAGTGCAACAGTACAACCTGACCAGATTTCAATATGTCGTCCTGTTAGGAACTAAAGGTTCTGCTAGATGTTAAGTCAAGTTCAGCAGTAGAACCGTTTGTACTTCATTCTTAAAGAGCAAGTCACCCCCATATCAACTTTTTTTTCCTGATAAACTAAATAAATGCGTGTCTAATCAGACACGTGTAGTCAGTCGTTTTGCACTTTAGTGCATTTTTGTCAAAATTACAATTTTCTGCCTAAAACTGTCAGTGTCTTGCCGTTGTCAGGTAAAAACTCTGCACTGCAGCTGAATTTAAATCTGCCATCACTATTGGCTAAGAAGTACCCTAGAACATTAGCTGGTACCGTATGATGTCAATGTCGTTGTGAGCTTGTGTGTGTGTGTGTGTGTTCGTTAGCGGCTACGCCCTCTCAGTCTGCTAGGCAACAGCATTTGTTGCATTTTTCAAACAGGAAGTGGGAGTGGAGGAATACTCTGGTAGGGGGGTGACTTGCTCTTTAATGTTTTGTTTAAGAACAGAACCATTTGTGGGTTGTCTTGGTTCTAAGTGGTCCTGTTGGTAAGCAAAGCCCCGTCCCCTTTAGGGAATTTAGAATCTGGACCGAGGGTGGAGGCTGACCTCAGTGGAACCTGCTGAAAATTGGTTCTAAAAGAGTTGTTACATTTAAGGAACTGGAACAAGAGGTCAGTGACTACGTTTACATGCAGCCAATATCCGGGTTATGATCGGGTTAAGGTCGGTATTCGGGTTTCTGAGTTGATCAGAATAACCCGTTTACAAGCATAAATAGAAAGAGTTACCTCTAACTTGCATAACCCGATTTAAATGCAGACGTTGGGGTAGCGCCAGGACGTATGGACTACATCCAGACGCAATATGCGTCATTTCCGGTTCTTCTTGCTCCGGTATCCGTGAAAACAACATGTTTCCTAGTTCGGAAGAGATAGCGACCGCGTTTCTTTGCGCTTTAGTTTCTTCGTCACTCCAAAAGTGTGGTGCTGTGCCGCGACTCGCCATTTTTCTCCCAACTTGTTGTTTACTTCCGGTGTTCTGGTGCATACAAGACGTCTCGCTACTCAAAAGACCAAGATTCCTTGGGAACAGAGCATGCGCAGAACACACGCTTTGATGGGGATATCCCGATATGCGTTTACACGACCAAACATTCAGGTTAGAAAAGGGTTACCCCAGGTGTAGGAACCGGGTTTTTAAAAACCCGGTTATGAGCATATCCGGGTTTTTGGCGGTGTTTACAAGGACCTGCGGAACCGGGTTATTGTGAATATTCGGGTTTTAAAAGGGTTACTGGCTGCATGTAAACGCACTGATTCTGTGGGATTAACGGCTGTTCTTGCTCCTTTTATTTTTGATGATTGATGGCATTTTGGTTCTTTTTTCTTTGTGCTGATGAAGAACAGGTAAATGAAGGAGGGAAAGAAGCAGGGAGAAGAAGACGATGAAAAGGTGTTAAATGTTTGTCCTTTTTGCCTCTTGCTTCCCGTTTCTTCTTCTTTCTGCTCCGTCTCCTCCCTTCCACTCTGCTCCACCTGTCTTTGAATGCAGCACTGACTCGTTAACGCAGCCGACTCCTGACCAGATGGTGGCGCTAACGTGACATGTCACCAACACAGAAGAAGAAATTAGAAGTTTTGGTTGTTTTGTTTTTTTTTGGGTCGTTTCAGTGTGGATCAGATGCCGACTTCCATCAAGAATTCGTTGTAACGTTATTAAAAAATGTGCAAAGTCCAAATTCTGATTGTCCAATAAAGCTGGAACTTTGGTTTGTAGCTCCAACTGTAATGTGTGCTTCTTTGAGTGGACTCTGGTTCTGAGAACAGAACCAGGTGTTCATGTCGGTGTGGATCAGGACCAGGTCTGTTGGCTCAGGTGGGAAGTGTTTTTGTTTACCAGGACGTTAAACGTTTTCTTAAACAACCCTTTTGTGTTCTATTGATCTGTTGCCCCACTGTTTATTGCAATAAAACTGTCATCATCCTCCAACACCAACCGGGAGTGTTTACTGTGTGTGTGTGTGTGTGTGTGTGTGTGTGTGTGTGTGTGTGTGTGTGTGTGTGTGTGTTCTTGAACTTGCTACATACTGAGGACCATTTTGATCATTTTCCCTACAATGTGAGGACTTTTTTTGGTCCTCACTTTTTTAGAAGCTTACCAGTTGGTTTTAGAGGTATGATGTGAATCAAGTTTTAGTTAGGAGTAGGTCAGGATTGGTTAGGGTTAGGCATATTGGAGTCTGAAAAGTGAGTGGAAGTCAATAGAGGGTCCTCCCTATTATAGAAAGACAGATGTGTGCGCGTGCGTGTGTGCGTGGTACAATCCAAGACCTCAGTCCAGAGGCCTGATCCAGACCTCGTTTTGGAATCGGTGGTTCTGATTCAGGGTCTCCAGACCAGCTGAAAATGGGGTTTCCTGTGGATTCTGGGTGGTTTTTGACCTGGTTTCTCAGGTTCGACTGGGTCAGAACCAGTTCACTGGGTCAACAGATGGGAGCATCTGTCCCACCACGCTGGGGATGAGGTTTGATCACCATAATCAGTAAGCGATCAGTCACGTGATCGTCTGTAACAGAAGTTGGATACTCAACTTTTTTTATATTGTCTGTGTGTGTGTGTGTGTGCGCGCGCGCGCACGTGTGTGTACAGTATGTGCGTGTGAGTGAGTAGTCTTCCTGGTTCTACTCGGCTGTTATTTGTCTTCTCTTTTAGACTTTCGTGTTATATTTTCGGTTCTGTTCAGACAGAGTTGGTCATGCGGACCGGGTAATCGCTTTAGGGTCAGTTTACCGGTTAGTACTGGTTAACTCACGGCTCTCCGGTGAGCTAGCTGACAGCGAAAGGTTTCCTGTCACCAACAGGTAAGTTGTCTCATGATGTCATTAAATGTTCTGGTAGGTTCGGAGTTAAACTGGTTACTGTTCGGTTAAAACCGGTCCAAATCGGGCTCGGGGTCTTGTTCTACGTTGCTTGTTGCCAGTTTTTTACTCTTCTTCGGTGTTTATAAACTTTGTTAACTACTAGCTGGTGTTAGCCTAGCTTGCTGCGCGGCTAGCAGTGTGGGTCTTTCCAGACCCCGTTTACATTTTGTCTGATTAAAAATGTTCTGGCTCGCTGACGGAAAGCCAGTCCAGTTTTAACTCAAAAACTCAGCTGTCACTGGTAATATGGAAACATTTCATCATTCGGCTAAGATAAAAAACAGAAGGCAGCTATTTGTAAATTCCAATAAACTTTACCTACATTGCTTCGTTAAGTGCAAGTATGTTTCTGAGTCACAATCGTCAAATAAAACTGATGGTTTGTGAAAAGCTGAATCATTTATAACCGCTGATAGTTGTGTTTAGTTTGTCACTTCCAACCATGTTAAGCTGTTAGATTTTCACTTAAACCACCTAAATATGGCTCGACAGGTCGCTGTTTGTAAACAATCCTGACTTCCGGTTAAGGTTCTGATGAGATGATCAATCTAGAATCCCAAATCTGGTTCACAACCACTGACCTAGACCAGAGTCCCAGCTCGAGTTATTCTGCCTATCTGATGACCCGAAGGAGTTTTTCTTTGACCTTTGCCTGAAGTTTGACTGGAGGTCAACCGATTTTGGGTTTTCAATTGATGCAATGTGTAGGAGCCGACTGCGATACTGCCGATTTTTGTGGACCGATTTTCATGGCCGATATCCAGACATTTTCAACCTTATTTTCATTCTAAAATGTCACTAATAACATCAGCTGATGCACTAATTTTCTGAATCAGTTTTTAAACTTTATTAATTAACTGTTAAATCTGAACTCTGTGCAAATAGTTTAAAATCAAATATAATTTAGAGTATCTATTATGCAGATGTTATTAGTGAAAATTAAAAAAGTACATTGAGTTCTGCAACAGCATTGGGCATCCTGAGTATGTGTCTGACTTTATATAGAATTTACTAAGGACAAGTGTCGGCTGATGCGGATGTATATAAAAATGATAAATATCAGCTCGATATATCGGTCTACCCCTAATATTCACCCAGTTTTAATTGTGGTACCAGAACATTTTCAGGTGACTTCATTTAACTTTGTCCCCCGACCACTGAATCACGCAGGCAACAAGTGCTTCCTAACTGAAGACGTGAGTCTCTGGTGACAGCAGCCTCTCAGACAGCGGTTCTGAAAGAAAGAACACAATAGTTTACCAAATCAACCAGAACTGTGAGTCTGGATCAGCTGATCTGAGGCATATCGGAATCTTTGGTGGACGAGGGGACACTTCTTTTGTATCTTCGCCACAGATCTTCCCATCGCTCAGCTGAAAGGCAATAAAACTTTTGCCTTACCTCTGTATCACCCACAAGCATGCTGATTTTGACCTCAGTGAAATAGCATTTATTTTCTAAGCCTCACGGTTGCCATGGTTACCCGTGAAAATACCACAAATGAGCCAGCATATATATGTGCAGAATCTTCATACAGTACTTTCAAAAGTGATAGACCGATAAATCGGTTGGCTGACATACCTCTTTAGTAGAGTCGATTTAATGTCAGGCACATCCACGGGCAGCCTGGTGTTTCCAAATTTTATTTCATTGAATATTAATATTCCTGGACAAACATCTGCAGAATAGATGATCAAAAACATTATTGATACCTGTTCACTATATAAAATACCAGTTTTAGGTTTAATACTTGGTATTTTTATTGATTTGTTACATAAACTTTGAACGTGATCTCCGGCTCTTGCTGGAGCGGTTCGCAGCCGAGTGTGAAGCAGCTGGATTGAGAATCAGCCCCTCTAAATCCAAGACCATGGTCTTGAGTCGGAAAAGGGTAGAATGCCTTCTTCGGGTCAGGGAGGAGGTCCTGCCCCAAGTGGAGGAGTTTAAGTATCTTGGGGTCTTGTTCACTGGTGAGGGAAAACTGATCGATTGGTGCTGTGTTTGTGTTGTACCAATTTGTCGTGGTGAAGTGAGAGCTGAGCTGGAAGGAAAAAGTGGATTTACCGGTCGATCCACAATCCTACCCTCACCTATGGTCACGAGCTTTGGAGTAGTGACTGAAAGAATGAGATCACGGATACAAGCGGTCAAAATGAGTTTTCTGCGCAGGGTGTCTGGGCTCTCCCTTAGAGATAGGGTGAGTAGCTCGGTCATCCGGGAGGGGCTTTGAGTAGACCTGCTGCTCCTCCACATTCATAGGAGCCAGTTGAGGTGGCTCGGGCATCTGATTAGGATGCCTCCTGGATGGTTCCCTGGGCACGTTCAATCAGGAGACCTACAGGAAGACCCAGGACGCACTGGAGAGACTGTTTCTGTCATCTGGCCAGTTTCTCCAAGGGAATCCCATGGCACTCTGTCTTGGGATTCCCCTGGAGAAGCTGGCCTACGTGGCTGGGGAGAGGGAAGTCTGGGTCTCTCGACTTAGGCTGCTGTCCCCACAACCAGACTCCGGATAAGCGGTAGAAAATGGGTGGATGGATGTTAAACTTTAGTTTAACGTATTTGATTTTAGCAAGGCTGCACTTGCTCGGCTTCAGCTTGCACAAAATGCTGCTGCTAGATTCCTGACCGGCACCAGAAAGCGGGAACACATCACGCCTGTTTTGGCCAATCTGCACTGCCTTCCGTTATCTTTCAGTCGGCTTTAAGGTACTTGCAGGTCTGTGCTCCAACTTATCTGTCTGATTTACTCACCCGATACAACCCATCACATGCACCTAGGTCAGCACAGCAGGACTTACTCGTCATTCCACGAGTAAAGTGCTCGACTGGAGGAGGCAGGGCGTCCTCAGTTTTGGTCTTCCACTCATGGTCAGACAAGCACCCTCACTGACGGTTTTATAGAGTCCGATGACGAATCACTTTTATACTGTGGCGTTCCCTCAGCACGTGAGTTAGCCATGTTTTTAGATAATTTAGCTAATTTGTATCCAGTTGTTTTTAAAGGGGCATTATGGACGTTTGACAGCCAAAACATGTATAGAAATAATAAATGTCTTTTTCATACATTCTCCTGCAATGCCCTGGTCCTGTAGAATGAGCCCTGGCATTTTTACTGTGATTGCCTGTTTTTCTGTAAAATCACAGAAAAAGAGAGATGCTCGGGTCGAGCAGGCTGCTTCATGCGCGTTCACGCTCAGGCATCGCCCGTAGCATTTGCTATCAGTAGCTTTAGCAGCAGAGAGAGAGGCAGTGCCACTTTGTCGCTGTTCCTAACGCCTAGTGACAAAGCTAGCTACATTTCTGAGGACCCTTAGCTACTTTCTGTAGAACTTTCTTCTAGATATTTCCTGCAAATCAGCAACTAAATAGCCATTTTCACTCTGAACCGTTCTTTGAACGTTGTTTCAGCTGTCATCAAGGATGTAAATGTTACAGATGCTGTGAATGTCACTGGTGTGTAGCTCACCTAAGATGTCTGACTCTCATGCAGAAGACCTGGGTTTGATGCTGGATGTGAAAATAGTTCATTTAGAGATTCTTGAGTTTGAGTTTCTTTTTTACATTAATGGTATATTTTTTACAGAAAGAGGCCCACATTTTTATTTGAGACTCGCCGAACGGCATTGAATTCACAATAAAACAGATGTGGGTTCAACTTTCATTTTGGAACAATTTTTCAAGCAAGGGAAGGGAATGATCTGAGCATGCAGGAGGACTGACCCATCTTAAACCTTTGTCGGCTGTGCTGAAGAGAAAGCTACAGAACCAAATTATTTAATTAATTAGCTGTGCGTTCTCCTGTCCTCTGTCCTCCGGGTTGCACACACACACACACACACACACACACACACACACACACACACACACACACACACACACACACACACGGGACTGTCTCAGCTGTTATTTTCGTTAAGGAGTGTGCACGTACAGCATGCGCGTCTCGTGCACGAGCCTACTATTGAAGCTGCCGTTACACTTTTGGCCTGAGGGGGCAATCGCGAGCATAAAAATTCAAAACTCCATACAGTCCCTTTAACTTACTTTATCTTGTTTTTTTTTTACCATCATTCTTCAATTTTATCACCTGCTTTTATTTGTTTTTATGCATATTGTTTTATTGTTGGCCATTTAATGGATCAGTGATGTTTTAAAATTTTTATGCATGTGCAGAGCTTTGGTTCCCCTACTGGCAGATGGAAAGTGCTACATAAAGATGATGGTTGATTTTAATACTGAGCAGTGCACAGAATTAGGATTCAAGAGTTGGCTAATTTCAGTGTTCAAATACCGATTCAGCTCCAGAAATGTTTTGGGTTCACTGGTATTATTGGTGACATTTTTATACACAAACGAACTGGAAGACACCTAGAAATTGGCTGTGGGCCCAAAAATCGGTAGCACATATCGGCCATCGGCCGACCACGACGTCTACATGCCGGCATTGCTACTGGCAATAGAAAAAAACATATCGATGGATCTCTACTTTGCGTTGAGCATTTATGGCAGATCAGGGTGTAAAGGAGGTGGAATGTGATCCAAAAAGATCTGAACATGTTTCCAGGAAGAGTGTGATTTATAAAGCAGGAATTACATGCAGCTGGGCATAAGCAGAGTTTCATCGGTCCAAAAATTAGTTTGTGGTAGCACTTTTGTTTTTGTAGTTTTAGTAAAGATTCCACGCAGGGTTTTATTAAAAAAAGGCACCCAGTAACCCACTTATGGTTGGATCCAGACGTTCTTCATCTAAATGGATCTGATTTTAAAATGTTCCTGACCCGTTAGATCTAGGGATGCAACGATACCACTTTTTTCCAAACCGATACGATACCGATACTTGGATCTGAGTACTCGCCGATACCGATTACCAATACCGATACTTCTACCACACAAAAAAATGCAATGATTTGGAATACAGATTTTATTTTCTTCTCTGCTTTCAACGGGAAAAACACGTGAGGTATATAAAAAGTAAAATATATGAATGGAAATCGTCACAAAACTAATATTAGGTGAACAGAAATGACAAGTTACAGTGAAGCCATTTTCAAGCAACTGCATTGGTATCGGTTCCTGGTACCGGTTCCTGGTATCAGTTAACTTTTACCGATACGATACTAGTATCGGTATTGGCACCAATACCGATACTAGTATTGTATCAGTGCATCCCTAGTTAGATCTGGGGATGTCCCGTTCCGATATTGTATCGGATATCGGCCCAAAAAAGCTGTATCGGATTATATCGGACTGCATCAAAAATCTCCGATATAAGCAGTCCGTTCTGCTTTAAATTCCATTGCGGCAGTTCTATCCAGCAGCGCCCAGATCCAGCATGCAAAGTCCACGTGATCAGAACTAGGGATGTCCCGATCCGATCACATGATCTGAAATTGGCCCCGATCATGTGGTTTCAGACTGATCGGGACTCGGGCTTTACTTCCCGATCCAAGCCCCGATCCGGAGTTGGATACTGGGTTCAAATTACAGGAGAGCAACTTGGTTTTCCTTAAAGGTTGTCAGGCTCCCCTGATGCCCTTAACTTGCACACCCAGAAGGAGCACAAGAGAGATCCAGTTTCTCGTCATCGTCGTCGTCGTCGTCTTCCTCCGCTTATCCGGGTCCGGGTCGCGGGGGCAGCATCCCAACTAGGGAGCTCCAGGCCGTCCTCTCCCCGGCCTTGTCCACCAGCTCCTCCGGCAGGACCCCAAGGCGTTCCCAGACCAGATTGGAGATGTAACCTCTCCAACGTGTCCTGGGTCGACCCGGGGGCCTTCTGCCGGCAGGACATGCCCGAAACACCTCCCCGGGGAGGCGTCCAGGAGGCATCCTGACCAGATGCCCAAACCACCTCAACTGGCTCCTTTCGATCCGGAGGAGCAGCGGTTCTACTCCGAGTCCCTCCCGAATGTCCGAGCTCCTCACCCTATCTCTAAGGCTGAGCCCGGCCACCCTACGGAGGAAACTCATTTTGGCCGCTTGTATCCGCGATCTCGTTCTTTCGGTCATTACCCAAAGCTCATGACCATAGGTGAGGATTGGGACGTAGATCGACCGGTAAATCGAGAGCCTGGCTTTCTGGCTCAGCTCCCTCTTCACCACGACAGATCGGCTCAGCGTCCGCATCACTGCAGACGCCGAACCAATCCGCCTGTCGATCTCCCGATCCCTCCTACCCTCACTCGTGAACAAGACCCCGAGATACTTAAACTCCTCCACTTGAGGTAGGACCTCTCCCCCGACCCGGAGTTGGCAAGCCACCCTTTTCCGGTCGAGAACCATGGTCTCAGATTTGGAGGTGCTGATCCTCATCCCAGCCGCTTCACATTCGGCCGCGAACCTGCCCAGCAAGAGCTGAAGGTCGGAGCTGGATGAAGCTAGGAGGACCACATCATCCGCAAAAAGCAGAGACGAGATTCTCCTGCCACCAAACTCGACACACTCCACACCACGGCTGCGTCTAGAAATTCTGTCCATAAAAGTGATGAACAGAACCGGTGACAAAGGGCAGCCCTGGCGGAGTCCAACCCTCACTGGGAACAGGTCCGACTTACTACCGGCTATGCGGACCAAACTCACGCTCCTCTGGTAAAGGGACTGAATGGCCCTTAACAGAAAGCCACCCACCCCATACTCCTGGAGCGTCCCCCACAGGGTGCCCCTGGGGACACGGTCATAAGCCTTCTCCAAATCCACAAAGCACATGTGGATTGGTTGGGCAAACTCCCATGCCCCCTCCATCACCCTTGCAAGGGTATAGAGCTGGTCCACAGTTCCACGGCCAGGACGAAAACCACATTGCTCCTCCTCAATCTGAGATTCAACTATCGATCGGACCCTCCTCTCCAGTACCTTGGAGTAGACCTTTCCAGGGATCCAGTTTCTACCTTTATTATATTATTTATAAGGACTCAGCGTAGCGGGGATTCTTCTGAGCAGAGATGCAGAGAGCAGCAGGCAGACTGCTGATCATTCATGAACTGCAGCTGCGTTCTGCACACGGCCACAGTAACATTTTCTAAGTTTCTAACTGGCGTCACCAAAAATATATAATTAACACACAGTCGTTCGTGTCCGCTCATTTTCTCTGGTAAGTTCTGTCTGTGTTTGAGCATGACGTGTGGACGCGCTCGCGCTGCAGCGCTCGTCACTGGCGCAGCCGGGCAGCGCCGCGCACACTCCGCTTTTTTTGCGGTCAATAGATGAATTTGATCTGCTGGTTAAAAGTTACTTGTGAGGTGAAAAAGAAGGAAGCAGGCAGGAGTTTTTCTGGAGGACCGGGAGATGCTGGAAGATCAGAGGCAGACGGGACAGGAAGATCAGAGACAGACAGGACAGGAAGATCAGAGACAGACAGGACAGGAAGATCAGAGACTGACAGGACAGGAAGATCAGAGACAGACAGGACAGGAAGATCAGAGACAGACGGGACAGGAAGATCAGAGACAGACAGGACAGGAAGATCAGAGACAGACAGGACAGGAAGATCAGAGACTGACAGGACAGGAAGATCAGAGACAGACAGGACAGGAAGATCAGAGACAGACGGGACAGGAAGACAGGAAAATAAAAACCAAGAAAACAAAACAAAGTTCCTAAAAAAATAAAATGTAGGTAGATATATCCCACTACACGTTTGTACCTGTATGAAGCAATAATTTATCAGCATGTAGTATTTATATAGTTGATACAATTCAGATCATCTTCAAAACTCCGTCCCATGTCCAGGGGCGTATCTAAGCATTTTGGGGGCCGAGGCAAAATAGACCCCTGCCAGGTATTTTAAGTTGAAGTTCTATCTGTTTTTATATTAGACCTTTAATATTTGCAATAAAGTCCAAAAGTGAAGAATTTGTTATTTATTGATTCTTCAAGCTACCTCACCGAAGTGATCTGTTGTCAAAAATTAAAATAAAAGGTAATTAAATACAAAATAAGGAACATTCTGGGACTGTTTCTTCCTTTTCTTTCTTTATTTTTTTAATGTATCGAAAGTATCGGATCGGGACTCGGTATCAGCAGATTCTCTAAATCAAATGACTCGGACTCGAGGGCAAAAAAATCCTGATCGGGACATCCCTAATCAGAACAGTGTTTGCTAGCAAGGAGCAATTGTCGGCCACGTGGCAGTATTTTTTTGTTGAAGTCCAAAAAAGACAGTTTGGCTCAGGGCAACACTTGTCGTGCACAAGTTTTCGAAGATTGAACAGAACCGGGCAAGTTTTATACGTCCACCTTCAATGTGCATTTGAAGCAGGATCACAAAACATTACATGAGGATTTCTGCAGTGTGTGAAATTAAAACTTTAGACCAGGGGTAATCTGGGTCTCCAGGATTACCCCCGGTCTAATTCTGGGCCTGGAGGTCCGGTATCCAGCACGTTTTAGTGATTTCTCTGATTCAACACACTTGATTCACCTGTGCGGCAGCTCATCAGGCTCTGCCGAAGCCTGTTAATCACCTGCTGATTAAAGTCAGGTGTGTTGAAACAGTTAAAACTAAAACGTGTTGGATACCGGACCTCCAGGCCCAGAATTGGGCTTTAGGCACAACTTGTAGCAGTTGGTCAGTGAACAATATTGTGTGTTTTTCCTTATGTCTCTTCCCTCAGCGGTTCACATTTATGCAACCAAAGGTTATTAAAAAGTCACTTGATCAAGCCTTTTCTACATTCTGCACTACGAAATAGGTAAAAGTTTGCATGATTTGTGCTGATATCACATCGGATTGATATCGGTATCGGTCAATACCGAAGGCTGCGATATCGGTATCGTATCGGAAGTGGAAAAAGTTGTATCGGGTTAGATCAGATTGATTCATTTCATAAATGAAGTGTGTGTGTGTGTGTGTGTGTGTGTGTGTGTGTGTGTGTGTGTGTGTGTGTGTGTGTGTGTGTGTGTGTGTGTGTGTGTGTGTGTGTGTGTGTGTGTGTGTGATCAGCATGTTTGCATCCTGCTGTAACTGGTTGTGTATGGACTCGGGTGACGTGAGTCCATCGAGTGGGCCTGAAAGACGACATCAGTCCTTCACAAACTCTCCACCTGAGCACACCTGTAAGGCCTGTGGGGGGGCCTTCGACACGCCTGCCAAGAAGGTAAGTCACCTGCTGAGTCCTGGGTTTCAGATTTTGTGTGGGCTGGCAGCAGCTCCCCCTGCTGGAAAGACTCGGTAACACAGAAACCTTGATGTGGTTCTCCAGATCAAATCACGTCTCACCTGTCTCTACCTGTCCCCTAGCACATGTGTGTGGACTGTAAGAAGAACTACTGCTGCCGTTGCTCTGCCCAGCGGGAGCTCCGTCCCCGTCTCTGTCACACCTGTCAGCGTTTCTACGGGAACCTGTTGCAGCGAGCGGAGCTAATGAAGCTGAAAGTAAAGGAGCTCAGGGATTACCTGCACCTGCATGAGGTCTCCACTCACCTGTGCAGAGAAAAGGTGATGTACAGTATCTTGTTTTCACAGTTTCAGCGACGCTTAAAGAAGCAGACACTTTATCCAGCCTGGACGGGTTTAAGTGGACGTGTGAGGGTCGTACCTGCAGTCTGTCGTCATAGTTGGTTGATTCATGAGACAAAGGAGGTGTAACTGGGGCTCTTGGGACATGCACACACACCACAGGTAACCCAGTATTTCTTGTTCCTCAGGAGGAGCTGGTGGAGCTGGTCCTGAGTCAGCAAGCATCACCTTCCAGCAGCTTCACCCCTGATACACCGATAATTGACCCCGCCACAGCAACCTCTAACCTTCCTGACGACCTCCTGACCTCCAACCCTCCGATGCCTCGTATTTCTGACCCGCCCACTGATGTGCCCATCCCTGCCTCTTCCACTCCAGAGCCTGAAGCCCTACTTCCTGAGTCAGAGACTCCGCCCCCTGAGCCCACCCTGCAGGATGAAGACCAGGTAACACCTGAACAGGTTTCTGAACAGAAGCTGCGATGTTTACGTTTGTAGCTGATGCTGTAGCTTACGGCGTACAGGGATATCCATAAGGGTTCAGATGGAGGCAGTTGGACTTCTTTGGTTTCTTGAAGACGTTTCGCTTCTCATCCGAAATTTTCTCAACTGGAAAAGGGTGGCTTGCCAACTCCGGGTCGGGGGAGAGGTCCTACCTCAAGTGGAGGAGTTTAAGTATCTCGGGGTCTTGTTCACGAGTGAGGGTAGGAGGGATCGGGAGATCGACAGGCGGATCGGTTCGGCGTCTGCAGTGATGCGGACGCTGAGCCGATCTGTCGTGGTGAAGAGGGAGCTGAGCCAGAAAGCCAGGCTCTCGATTTACCGGTCGATCTACGTCCCAATCCTCACCTATGGTCATGAGCTTTGGGTAATGACCGAAAGAACGAGATCGCGGATACAAGCGGCCGAAATGAGTTTCCTCCGTAGGGTGGCCGGGCTCAGCCTTCGAGATAGGGTGAGGAGCTCGGACATTCGGGAGGGACTCGGAGTAGAACCGCTGCTCCTCCGGATCGAAAGGAGCCAGTTGAGGTGGTTTGGGCATCTGGTCAGGATGCCTCCTGGACGCCTCCCTGGGGAGGTGTTTCGGGCATGTCCTACCAGCAGGACCACGGGTCGACCCAGGACACGTTGGAGAGGTTACATCTCCAATCTGGTCCGGGAACGCCTTGGGGTCCTGCCGGAGGAGCTGGTGGAGGTGGCCGGGGAGAGGACGGTCTGGAGCTCCCTAGTTGGGATGCTGCCCCCGCGACCCGGACCCGGATAAGCGGAGGAAGACGACGATCTGAGGAGCTTTGTCAATTCTGACTGGAAGATGTAGCTGTCTGTTATTTAACGAGCCGAAACTACTCCGGGTACTGCTCCTCTCCACCCCCTGATGAGTCATTAAGTGAAACGTCTTCAAGAAACCAAAGAAGTCCAGTTGTCTTCATTTGAACCCTTTTGGATTACCGTGACCTGGACGACTGAGAACCTTCACCAGCAGACAGCGTACAGGGATGTTCCTCCAGAAAGTAGAAGGTTCCGTTGTTGGTTCTGAGTGGGTTTGGGTGTTTCTGGTTTGGAACAGTACTTCATTAAGTACAAATGAAAAGCTTTTGTTTGGTTTTGTCCTGCTGGCTCAGAACTGGGACTCGGAGGAAGCGGCGGTATCTGGACGACGGGCCTCGTTGTCGGACCTGAACAACGTAGAGGACATCGAGGAGCTCAGCGTGCGGCAGCTGAAAGAAATCCTCGCCAGGAACTTTGTCAACTACAAGGGCTGCTGTGAGAAGTGGGAGCTGATGGAGAGGGTGACCCGACTGTACCAGGACCAGCAGAACCTACTGGGTCAGTAAAACACTAACACAGAACTGGACCTGACCTGAGGGCAGTGAGCCGGCCAGAACCGGATTTAGACTTCATAATCCCTTTCTTGTTCTTTTCTTACACAGTTTAGTAAAAAGACCTTTTTTTACCTGTCGTGTTTCAGCTAGTTTACCTAGCCACCATCAGAGATCGCCGTGTTGGCGGTAGGGGCTGCATGACTTCATTTTTTTTTAAAGGGGCATTACGGAAGTTTGGCAGTTTGCCTGTTTTTCTGTAAAATCACAGAAAAAGAGAGATGCTCGGGTCGAGCAGGCTGCTTCATGCGCGTTCACGCTCAGGCATCGCCCGTAGCATTTGCTATCCGTAGCTTTAGCAGCAGAGAGAGAGGCAGTGCCACTTTGTCGCTGTTCCTAACGCCTAGTGACAAAGCTAGCTACATTTCTGAGGACCCTTAGCTACTTTCTGTAGAACTTTCTTCTAGATATTTCCTGCAAATTAGCAACAAAATAGACATTTTCACTCCGAACCGTTCTTTGAACGTTGTTTCAGCTGTCATCAAGGATATAAATGTTACAGATACGAAAGACATCACTGATGCTTTAGCTCACCTAGTAAGATGTCTGACTCCCATGCAGAAGACCTGGGTTTGATTCTGGGTGTGAACATAGTTCATTTAGAGTTTATTTTTTACATTAATGGTATTTTTTTTGCAGTAAGATGCCCACATTTTTATTTAAGACTCGCCGAACGGCATTGAATTCACAGATAAAAAAGATGTGGGTTCAACTTTCATTTTGGAACAATTTTTCAAGCAAGGGAAGGGAATGATCTGAGCATGCAGGAGGACTGACCCATCATAAACCTTTGTCGGCTGTGCTGAAGAGAAAGGTACAGAACCAAATTATTTAATTAATTAGCTGCGTGTTCTTCTGTCCCCCCCCACCCCCACCACCACCACACACACACACACACAGGACTGTCTCAGCTGTTATTTTCGTTAAGGAGTGTGCACGTACAGAATGCGCGCCTTGTGCACGAGCCTACTATTAAAGCTGCCGTTACGCTTTTGGCCTGAGGGGGCAATCGCGAGCATAAAAATTCAAAACTCCGTAAGGTCCTTTTAATCAAAGTGCATGATGTCGTAAATACTCTCGATTTAGCATGAAGCTAATTTCCCGACCCAACCCCGGACAAGTGGATGAAAATGGATGTATGGATGTTGGTTTTTACAGTTTTTGGTGAACATCAGACAGTTTATTTGTGGTGTCAGACATTGTTCTCCGGGCCATTTTAAAATATTTGACGAGGCGTGTTCAGGGTTTCGCTCTAGAGTCCTTTCACTGGACAGAAATCACGGCATCATCTGTATACATTATTGTTTCCTGTGACCCAAAGTTGAATTTGGTGCGATTTAACAGAAAAAAAACATTTCTAGCTATTACAGATTAGTTGATTGTAATTAACAGAAACTAAATTACAAAAATTAAAATACAATAAAAAATCTATAAAAATGTTGTCAAATATCCTAAAAAAGAAATACATCCAAAAGAAATGAATAAATAAAGGTAAAATTTAAGTCAATATCAAGTGTCTATAAATTATGACATGAAGGTCTAAGTAGAAGATAATCAATTTTTAGAGTGCAAGGAGCTGGTGTCCACATACGTGGATGCAGGGCCCCAGGAGGTTCAGTTCAGGGCTAACTGTCGGATCATTTTGAAAACAACAAGGGTCCCAGAACTAAACCTTGTGGTATCCCAGCATTGTAATTAAGGTAGCAGGATTTATTACCGTCCAACTTTGAGATCTTTTGGATAACCATGATGTAAACCAGTTTATCTTTTCCCTTGGAATAGTTAAATATGTAAGCTTGTTCAAAAGAACTTAACGATTAACATGCTGAAGGCCTTCCTCAGCTCCGACTCATGGAGTTTATCCAGCAAACCTTCATCGTTCTCAGTGAAGAAACGGCGAACTGGCCCGGAGGCCAGAGGACAGGAGAATGCGCAGCTAATTAATTAAATAATTTGGTTCTGTACCTTTCCCTTCAGCACAGCCGACAAAGGTTTATGATGGGTCAGTCCTCCTGCATGCTCAGATCATTCCCTTCCCTTGCTTGAAAAATTGTTCCAAAATGAAAGTTGGACCCACATCTTTTTTATCTGTGAATTCAACGCCGTTCGGCGAGTCTCAAAAAACAATTTTGGGCATCTTACTGTAAAAAAAATATACCATTAATGTAAAAAATAAACTCTAAATGAACTATGTTCACATCCAGAATCAAACCCAGGTCTTCTGCACGAGAGTCCGACATCTTACTAGGTGATATAAAGCACCAGTGACATCCTTTGTATCTGTAACTTTTATATCCTTGATGACAGCTGAATCAACGTTCAAAGAACGGTTTGGAGGGCGATGCCTGAGCGTGAACGCGCATGAAGCAGCCTGCTCGACCCGAGCATCTCTCTTTTTCTGTGATTTTACAGAAAAACAGGCAATCACAGTAAAAATGCCAGGGCTCATTCTACAAAACCAGGGCATTGCAAGAGAACGTATGAAGAAGACATTTATTATTTCTATACATGTTTTGGCTGTCACACTTCCATAATGCACCTTTAATTTTGTTTTTGAGGTGGCGACACCTGATTTGATAATGTTACTGTGGCCGTGCTCAGGACGCAGATGTCTGGAGCGCATCAGCGATCGGAGCTTTGCATGAGCAAGCTGGTTATGGTTGGGATGGGGGTGAGGGGAAGGTTAAATTGCAAGAGGGTAAAGGTCACAATTCGGTGAAATGTCCGTTTTACCGCGGGTGTCAGATACCGACGCTCTGGCACAGCACGTTGCCTCCCGACGTGCAGGAGCTCGTCACCTGCTGTCTTTTCCGAGGACTGCATCTTGTCGGTCATTATCGCGTGACAGCGACTAGTTGATGACAGGCATAAAAAGTCACTACAGAGCAGTGAAGTCGACTAGTCGACTAGGTGATACAACCCCTAGTTGGCGGCGTCAGTTCCTTTTATCTGCGGTGTCGCCCTTCGCCCGCGTCCTCCTTGCTGATGACACTTTCCCATGTGTGAATGTGAATACTCCATCGTCTCTGTTCATGGTTTTGTGCCCACGTCTTCTTTTTTCTATCGCTTCTTTGATCCATCTTTAGTATGGATAAAAGGAAGTGACGCCACCAACACCGGCGATCTCTGGTGATGGCGAGAGAAACACGTCAGGTAAAAAAAAAACTATTTTTACTAAACTGTAAGAATAGAACAAGAAAGGGATTACGAATAAAAACACGGAATGAAAGTACAAACGAATTTAAACGTTCTCTCTTAAAGTGATGAGTTATCAAGCAGCTTTCAGGCTCCGCCCCCTTAGTGAGGACGCACTATCAACATCAGTGTGAGACAGTCACCTGATCAGGTGATCAGTGTGTCACCTGACTGGCTCAGATCAATGAAATTTAGTTGACTTTAATTCCAGCTAAATGAGTTTAGCTAGAAAAGTGATGATGTCCTAGTGATGTCATTTGTCTCCTCTTTTAGCTGTGACCTTGGTCAATGCTGCAGGTGAGTTTCTGATTTTCTATCAGCTTTCTTCCAGTTTCTAAAGCATCAGATGGGACTGTGTGTCCCGCTTTTGTCCTCCTGCAGACTGTAGTGAGAGCGGTCACGGATCAGCGCCACCGGGCCTGGAGGAGAACCTCTGTAAGATCTGCATGGACTCTCCCATCGACTGCGTCCTGCTGGAATGCGGTCACATGGTCACTTGCACCAAGTGTGGGAAGAGGATGAGCGAGTGTCCCATCTGCCGCCAGTACGTCATCCGGGCTGTGCATGTGTTCCGGTCATGAAGTCAGCCGGGCCCAGGTACACCAGAACCCGCCCAAAAATCTAAAGGAACATTTTTAATGAGAGGCGGTGGCGTTTCAGTTTGACCTGTCTGACCCTCCCACCACCACCACCACTAATGAGACTAGAACATCATCAAAGGGAAATTCTGAGTTCATCTAAACTGTTTCTCTGGAGTGAATGAAGTGTTTGGTACTGATTGGACCTTCTGTGCTGCTACGAGATCATCTCCCAGTTTGTGAAGTGAAACCGCCGAAGAAACGAGTCGGGAGCCCTCCAGCGACTGATCTCCGTCTCTGACCCACTGTGTGTGTCCCAGGCCCCGTCTGACCTGCAGGACCAGATTCATCAGAACTGCACTCACCATGTTGCCTTAATGCTTCTCTGCTGGACTTAGCAGTCAGCAGAGTTGTGACTGGATCCAGATCCATCAACACAGAATTCAAAACAACCTCCTTCATCTGTCTTCTCATTTTGTCTTAATAAGTCCCAGAAATCTGAGGTGTCTCCCCCTGGTGAACACCAGGGGGAGACATTGTAATGTCTCTTCTAGTGAACTCAACTTTAGCCCCATTCCCACCTGTACCGGGTCGGCCCGGGCCGGGTAGCATAGGTTGTTTACATATCTGGGTGGCCTGGAATTTTCCCGGGCCAACCAAGGCTCATTCTCGGCCCTCTTCCCGAGGGGTACTGCTTCAGGTCGACCAGGGCCAACACGCCCACTGCTGACTGCAAATTCACACCTTCCATTAGAGCAAGCCTCTGATTGGTGGGTAGAATCAGCCCACATGGGCTTAAGGCAAGGATGTGTGGAATCAACCGGGCCAGGCTGGGGCCGACTGGGGCTACCCGGCCCGGGCCGACCCGGTACAGGTGGGAATGGGGCTTTAGACACCTTCTAGATCAGGGGTAGGCAACTCCCTTCTCCAGGGATGTTTTAGTTGTTTCTCTGCTCTAGAACCACCAGTATTCTGCTGTATCAGTCTGTTCTGGTTCTGTTTGTTTTTGTTGTTTTCCATTTTTTTATTTTTCATACTCTGATGATTAGGTTTTTAATTTTATTATTTATATGGACAGGTGAGATGTCTTTTTTTGTTCTGGAGAAAAAGGGAAGGGTCGGTGACATCAGAACCAACACAGATGGCCTAAAGGGGGGGCAACTCCATCTGATGGCCCAGGACCCGACTCCTCTAAAGTTCAGATTCATCTGAACAGCCGGAGAACACAAAACCTGCTGTGTGATGTTTTGGACCTGAGAGTTAAACCCAGATTAAGTCGTGATTTTGGGTCAGTACCAGCCAGTTCTGAGTGTCAAGCAGAACGTTTCCCTCATTGCACTAAAAACTTTTCATGCCGAAACACTTTAAGCTTTGTGGCTCCGTTAGAAGTAACTGAACTGGGTTTTCTTTGTTCTGATGGATGCCATGTTCCAGGTGTCAGAGCCCTCTACTGGGTTCTGCAGCCATGGGAGTTCTGGTTCTAACAAAGCCTTCTGTAATCAAATGTCCCTCCTGCCACCTTGTCCTTGGGCCAGCTAATGCAGAACTGGCCCCTCAGTCACCCACTCAGAATCTCTTCAGTCTGAGTGATCAGATGTAAATGTGTCCCCATCAGATCATCAGAACAGAAGCTGGTACCAGGCCTGAACACTACCTGAGGGAGAACTGTTTGAACTTTTTGATTCTTTTGAGTTTGTTGAATTTTTTTCCTGAGTGGAATTTGTAATAAAATTGATCTGGAATCATCTCTGAGTGGTCGTGTTGTCGGTTCTCTCAGCTGAACCAGGTTCTGGACTTTTCCCCAACTTACAGCTGAAGCAGAAACAGAAAAGTCTGACTGGTGTCCACTGAGAGAATTTACCTCCCAACTGTAAAAAAAAAAAAAAAAAAATCTGTTAACAGATTAAATTTAAAATAAGGTTTTCTATATTCAAAAAGCTCTTTTGTTCTATCAGATTTAAATGAAAGTATAAAAAACATCCAACTGACCTTTTCTGGAGGTCAAACTGAGCAATAAGTCCGCTGCGGTAGAGTTATTATAGATTTGTTCATACATATCTATCTATGGTTATTATAACGTTCAGGTTTTACCATTAAAACCAGGGCGGACCTTTTCTCATTTCCGACTTGCTCATTAGCTGTTTGGGGTCAGAGAAACTATTCTCGGTTTCTGATTGGCTGATTGTACCAGCTTTGGGCGGGGCTTATTTTGAACCGCCGTCCCGCCGCCCACTGAAGTTTCAGATTTCATTTAAACCGCTTTTGCTGTGGGCCTGAACGGCTATCAGCGTTTGTTTTGTTTTTCGTTGCGGAGGAAAAGCCTTATATTTTGTCTTCTCATTATTGCGGGTGTCATGGCTGACAGAGCGGACTTCGGATCGCTCATCGCTGCCAGGAGGAGGCAGCCGGCCGGGAGGAAGAGCCGCCAGAGCGGGCAGAGAAGCTCCAGCAGCCGGGTATGGCCTGAGCTAACTGTTAGCCCTGGGTGGTTCCGTTAGCCCGCTATGTTTAATGCAAGTTCCTCCTAAAGCCGGAGGTGTTTACGTTACCTGACCGAAGTGAAACTTAATTCCATCTTAATAAAATAAAACATCTTTTAAGTTCAAATCATTCAATCAGTGACGGAAAAAAATTAGTTCGTAGCAACAAGCTAATGTTTAAACATTAAAACAACAAACCGGCTAGCTGGGAAACGAGCTAAAACCCGTTTCTATAAGATTAAAATATCTAATTTGAGCAAAACATGACAGTTTGTGTTATTTTTACATAAATGAAGTTCAGGTTAGCCCAGCTACTGACTGGATTTTGAATTTTAATGGATTTCTGTCCCAGTTTTTGTTCTCAAACCACAACATTATCAGAGGAATGTTTTAAACTAAGGAAGAGTCTTCCAACTCAAGGGATGAGCCAGTTAAAGTCGGATTTTTAGTCCGTCCCCGGCTAAATTAAATCTCGTCGTCCTTTTATTTAACCAGACGAGTCGACGAATTGGCCGAGAGGCAGCAACACACACACACACACAGGTTTCATGTTCTCTGGTTCACACTTCCATCATCTCAGGAACGCTGCCAAGCTGACTCCACTTCTGTCGCGTGCCAAACTGGAAATTGTCCACACCTTCACGTTTGGACTTTTGCAACTTGTAACGTGAATACGTCATGAAATGTGTGTTATTCTAGGTGAGCCTGGAGAAGGTTCTTGGTATCAGTACGGTCAGCAGCAGCAGCTTGACCTCTGACCCCAACTCTGGACTCATTGCCTATCCTGCGGGGTAAGCACCACCTCTCTTGTTCCACTTTAATTTTGGGGGTGAGGGTGCCTGATGGAGACTCGTGCTGGCAACCGATCTTTAGCCCCATTCCCACCTGTACCGGGTCGGCCCGGGCCGGGTAGCGTAGGTTGTTTACATATCTGGGTGGCCTGGAATTTTCCCGGGCCAACCAAGGCTCATTCTCGGCCCTCTTCCCGAGGGGTACTGCTTCAGGCCGACCAGGGCCAACACGCCCACTGCTGACAGCAAATTCACACCTTCCATTAGAGCAAGCCTCTGATTGGTGGGTAGAATCAGCCCACATGGGCTTAAGACAAGGATGTGTGGAATCAACCGGGCCAGGCTGGGGCCGACTGGGACTACCCGGCCCGGGCCGACCCGGTACAGATGGGAATGGCCCATATGAATTACCCAGAGAACGGTGCCTAACTCAAGGGATGAGCTACGTCACGTCAGTGTTCTGATGATCAGGAAGTGTTTGTGTTTCAGGTGCGTCCTTGTGTTGCTTCACCCGGAGAACAACGAACAGAGTCACATCATCAACACGTCCAGTAAGCCTTTCACTGCCCTGGCCTTTTCTCACGATGGGAAGCACCTGGTCTCTGGAGAGGTGAGGTCTCCATGAACACACCTGACTCCTCGTCTTTTTAGCTCAGAAGCAACAGTCTACGTGTTTCAGTAATTAAACCGGTGAGGGAGGTAAAGTGACTGTGTGTGTGTGTGTGTGTGTGTTTCAGAGCGGTCACATGCCCTGTGTGCGGGTTTGGGAGGTGGGTGGAGGTCAGGTGGCTGAGGTCCAGTCTCATAAGTATGGCGTTTCCTGCGTGGCGTTCTCTTCCAACAGCTGCTATGTCGTTTCTGTGGGATTCCAACACGATATGATCGTCAGCGTGTGGGACTGGAGGGTGAGCGCCATCGCCGGGGAGGATCCAGTCAGACTCCTGGTTCTGGTTGGGGAAGGTGCTCCTGTCCTAGGGCTGGGCGATATGGCCTAAAATTAATATTACGATATATTTAGGATTTCACCTCGGTGACGATAAATGGGCGATAACTACAGGTATGCGCAGAAATAAGTTGTCCACTAGGTGGCGCTGTCACATCAAGGTGGTACAGCTTCTTAAAGGGACATGAACATGGCCACCCTTCACACATCTTTACATTTTTTTATCAAATCTATTGACAAGGAAAATTATCTCGATAAGAGTCAGAAATTTCGACAACGATGAATTTTTGATTTATTGCCCAGCCCTATCTGGTCCTGATAAATGAACGTGAGTGTTATCAGGATCTGGGTCACTCTGTCTCGTCTCCCCCCAACAGAAAGGCTCCATCGTCGCCTCCAACAAGGTCTCCAGCAGGGTGATGTCCGTCTCCTTCTCTCAGGACGACAGCTACTTTGTCACCGCGGGAAACAGACACGTGAAATTTTGGTACCTGGATGCCTCCAGAGAGCGGCGGGTAGCTACCTTACACCTGATTGGTCCGTCGCAACTGTGATCCCGTTTGTTCTTACCTCCTCGTTTTTTCAGGTGAACAGCACAGTTCCTCTGATTGGCAGGTCAGGGTTGCTAGATGACCATAAGGACAACATCTTCTGTGGAGTGGCGTGTGGGCGGGGCCTAATGGCGAACAACACCTACTGCATCACCAGCTCCGGACTGCTGTGTCTCTTTAACAGCAGTCGACACCTGGGGGCCTGGGTCAACCTTAAGGTGAGACGCACCCGGAGGGGGGAGGGGGGTCCAGAACAGCTGATTTTGATGAGTTGAGTCGACTCTTCTTTCTTAACGTTGTTTTCGTGTTCGTCTGCTCCGTTTGTTGTTGACAGACGTCGACGGCGAGCAGCTTGGAAGTCGACGAGGATCGGATTTTTTGCGGTTGTGCCGACGGCCTGGTCCGAGTCTTCCGACCGTCTGACCTCGAGTACATCACCACTCTGCAGCGGCCGCACTGCCTCGGGGTGGACGTCACTCAGAACCCCCCACACAGGTAACGGGTCTGGATCGCACGCGGCTCGCACACCGAGAGATCACACCTGACCGCTCTGTTATCCCAGCAGCCACCTGCCTGCCAGCTCAGAACCTCGACACCCAGACACTCTGGCACTGACCTTTGACCCCCGAGGCCAGCGCCTGACCTGCGTGTACGGCGACCACAGTGTGTACGTGTGGGACGTTAAAGACATGGGGAGCGTGAGGAAGCTGTACTCGGCTCTGTACCACAGTGGCTGCGTGTGGAGCGTGGAGGTCAGTGAGGCGTCGGGATAACGGACCGCCGCGTCCAACCCGCTCGGATGTTGGCGTGTGGCTGGGATGTGAACGATCCAGAATCGCATGTTGGAGGATCTGTCGTAAAACATTTGGTTCTGTTGGGTTCTGTCTGCCATAGAAGCACGACCCATTTACATAAAGCTAACAGTTAGCATCAGAGAGACCACATCCTGTTAGCATGCTAGCATCCACCAGCTAAAGGGAACGTCTGTTCTGCCTCAAACAGGTGTACCCTGAACTGCCCCAACCGTCTTCAGCCTGCCTGCCCCCGACTTCTTTTCTCACCTGTTCATCCGATAACACCATCAGACTGTGGCAGGCCGACCCCCCCGCCCTGCGCCAGAACCTCTATAGCCAGGTAGGACCGGCAGGCGACACGAGTCTATTCTCATAGCTGCAGGCGGGGCTCCCTCGTGGTTTTATACATGATGGTAGCAGAGGAGTTGATCGCCTCCCTGTGACACTGGAGGGTTGCGGGACCGGTCACCTGTGCTCCGTCAGTGCGCCAAAGGGCAGCTGTGGCTACCTTGTAGCTCATCATCACCTGTGTGTAGAGGGTGACTGACTGGTGGGGTTGTAAAGTGCCTTGAGGGGCTGAACAACTCCAGAAGGTATTACATCACTTACATTTACCATCCCAGGACCTGCTGAGGATCCTGTATGTGGGGGAGAGGAGTGAAGCAGCCGGGGCTGATGGGAAGGCGGGGATCAGGGTGTTGGCCATCAGTCCAGATGGACAGCACCTGGCAGCTGGAGATCGCTGTGGAAACCTGCGGTGAGACGCGTGCATATTATGACACACACACACACACGCTGAGCTCTGCTGACACCGTTCCTGTTTCCAGGATCTTTGGTCTGCAGTTCCTGGACGAGTTGGTGAATATCGAAGCTCACGACTCGGACGTGCTGTGTCTGGAGTTCTCTCCTCCCTCCACAGGTACAGACCAACAGGTGCTCCAGGTTCTCAAAGCTGAGGAGCATTTTCACTCTAATCTGAAATCCTGCTGTGATATTTTTAGGTGTGAAGCTGTTGGCTTCAGCCAGCAGAGACCGACTGATCCACATCTTCAGCCTGGAGAAGAACTACAGCCTGGAGCAGACGCTTAACGACCATTCAGCCTCCATCACAGCTGTCAAGTTCACGGGTAAGACAGGTGGTCCAGTCAGGCCCTGGGCAGGTGCTGCGGGTACACCCAGCGGGCCGCCCAAACGGGCTGTGGGCGATTTAAATGTCTGGACTTTTTAGTTCTGTTCAGTTGGACCAACTCCGAAGATGGGAGACGGGGTGAATTCTACCCGTTTACCTACCGGACGGGAAAGCTGGACGTTGAGGTCTTGTCTTGCGTTACCTGTGTTACAGGTGAGGGTCCAGAGGTGCGACTGGTGAGCTGCGGAGCCGACAAAAGCATCTACTTCCGGAGTGCTGAGCAGGTCAGAACATCTCTGAAGGGACTGAGCCAAATATTCCTGTTTGATCAGAACCACCAGCTAGGGCTGTAGCGAAGCCTCGATGACGTCGACGGCTCGATTCTAAAAATTTGTCGACGTCAGATCCGGAAGTCGACGCACCGCGCCCACTTGTTGCATCCCCAGGAGTTTGTAAATAGAGGAGGAATCTGCCTGTTTTTCCTCTAGTTCGCCCTCTTCTCCGCCTTCACTAACATCTCCGCCAAATACCGAAGACCCGGAACAACGTCCGTCCCCTACTAGGTTCCTTTCCTGTTTTGCCCGCCTTCGTCTCCCGGCAACGGACAACAACTTCCGGGGTCAGGTGCGCTGCTTCGTCTCCACCGCAGATGTAGGACATCACCGGGAGCGTTTCTCCCTTCATAAAGGAGCTTCTTTCAGACATTAGGAGAGCTGTTTGGGTGGTAGCAGTCTCTCCTCCGCGCTGGTCTGTTTGCTGCTGGTTTATTTAAACTTGGTAACTTGAACTTAACGTTGGTAAAGCTACTGTTAGCATCTTCGCTAACAGCTTCTTGCGTTTGGATAAGCTGTTACGTTTTGGTTTAGAGTTCATCTCTTTGTGCCGTAGATCTCCCTTTTATTACATTTAGAGTGTTGTGGGTTTTCGGTTTAGTTTAAAATATCACTTGATTCCATGCTGTCGTTCTTTTTAAAACACAGAAACGGTTTCGTTACCTGTTTTGTCGCTACGTTTCGCCGGCGGCTGCAGGCTTCCTCCGGCTGACGCTGATGGTGGCGTCACTTCCTTCTCCGTTTATCCGCGGGCAGCAGAGGACGTTGTCGCCCCCTGCTGCCCGCTCTCCCCTCTCCGACGATGCAGTCCCATGCGCGGTCCAACGTGTAGACCCCATCGTCCCTGTTCATGGTCCCACATCCACGTCTCCTTATCTCGATAGCTTCCTTTATCCATCTTTTGTATTTCTGTTGTTCGGTGTTTATGATCCGTGTGTTGTCCCAGTCCATTACATGGTTTCTCTTGTGCAGTGATCTGTCACGGCTGACTTCTTTATTGTGCTTTCTGCTTCTTCTTTCGCTGCTCTTGTGTGTCTTCGACTTGTTTCTCTCTCGCACTCCTTCGGGAAAACCCGGTGAGGGCTTCTGTTTTCTGCGGACCGGGTCCAGGTGACAGTAGAACCTAGAATGTTCCCTTGTGGTCCTCTGAAGCTTGTGTTGTGGTTCAGGTGGAGGATGGCCTGATGTTCTCCAGGCGTCACCACCTGGTGGAGAAGACTGCTCTGTATGACATGGACCTGGACTCTTCCAGAACTCACGTGGCCATCGCGTGTCAGGACCGGAACATCAGGTAGAACCATCTAAAGTTCGTCGGCTGTCGGAATAGAAGCTGCTGAAGCGTGCCGACCAGCTGCTGTGGTCCACTAGGGTCTACGACGTGGAGACCGGGAAGCTGACGAAGACTCTGAAGGGTTCGTCCAGCGACGAAGGAGCCCTGCTGAAGGTCCAGATGGATCCATCCGGGTCGTTCTTTGCCACCAGCTGCTCCGATAAAACCATCACCATCTTCGACTACGAGTCTGGCGAGTGTGTCGCCACCTTGTCGGGTCACTCAGGTGCGTGAGTCAGACGGGTTGAACCCAACCCAAGGGCACGGTACCAGAACGAGAAGACTGAGTCGATCTCAGTCCAGCTGTTGTTGATGACTCTGTTTACCTGTTGGTCTGCGTAGAGATCGTCACCTGCATGCGCTTCAGCCCGGACTGCAGACACTTCATCTCCGTGTCAGGAGACAGGTGAGCCTCCTCGCGTCGTACGCTGCTTCCAGCGCCTCCTGCAGCTCAGACGGCTTATCTGCTGTGTGCTTGTGTAGCTGTGTGTTCGTGTGGCGGCTGGATTCTCACATGATCACCACCATGAGGAGGAGGCGCGGCCTCCGAGTTCCTCAGGCGCCTCAGACCCAGAAGCAGCCGAACATCAGGTGAGCGACGCGAGTCAGAGCAGGAGGTGTTGCGCTCCAGCTGTTTCATAATGTTCTGGTTTCAGGAGGGAGACCTTCATCATGTTGCCTCAGACGGAGGAGGAGGAGGAGCAGGAAACGGCTGAGCCCAGGACTCCAGGAGGACAGGACCCCACTCCTGGTGAGGAAGACTTGCAGATGAACTCGGTGATGTCGGATCGTTTGGTTCAGACTGCGGTCCTGGTCTGTTGCATGTCTGCGGATTACCGAGTCGATGGTTCTGATTTGACGTTTTTTTTCTTCCAGTGACTCCTCTGCTCCAGACTAACGGGAAGATGCCCATGTGGTTCAGGAAGCTGGTCAGTCCTCTCCTGGGTCTGTGTGTAGCTGGACCAGTCCTTGTGTGGATTAATGGACCTGATGTCTCCTTTTCTTCAGAACCAGAGCAAAGCCTCAACATTCGTCCAATCAGAAGCTGGAACCTGCCAGGTACGGAGCCGGTGGGCGGAGCAGCAGGACACTCTCACAATCTGCTCAAGCTTCACCCCAAGTCCCATCAGGAGTCCAGAGGAGGAGGAGGAGGAGGAATACGACATCTTCCAGCCTCAGAGTATGGAGAGCCTGATGGAAGACGAGGAGGAGGAGGAGCAGCAGGAAGTGAGAATGCAGAGCCTCAGTCCAGGGAGCGCCTCAGACAGGAAGCTTTCTGTCTGAATATGTCTGTCTTTGATGTTCAGGTGCCGCTGATGACGGATGAAGACTGCAGCACCTTCATCCTCCCCATGGACTCGAGCTCTGCCTCCTCAGACAGGTGAATTCTGAGTCTGCAGTCAGTCCTTCTGGGTTTCTGTTCGGTTCTTGAGACTTTCTGTTTGCAGAGACTTTAGAGTGGAGGGAATCACCAAACGCCACACCCAGCTGGAGAGCAGTGGCCAGGAGGCGGGGCTTATGTGGAAAACCCATCTGAGTCCGGACTCGGCGTGGTCTGAGGGTTCAACAGGAAGTGCGGAGCAGCAGCAGCACGATGCGGGTCAGAGTTCGTCTGTTCAGTTCTGTTCCTTTCTGAAGCCCGGGTACTCGTTATCCGAACCGGCCAATCAGACTGAAGCATCATAACATCCAGCAGTCTGAGCATTCAGCAGCATAACTAAAGGGATGAGCCAGGATAATCCGTCCTATTTAGGCGAGGCGTCTGCCTGACGGCCGGAAGTTGGTTCCACCGCAGAGAAGCCTGAGAACAGAGCTGTGCCTCCTGCGGGGTCTCCGCGGGTCCTTAAAGTCTTAAACTAGCTTTTCCAAATTTAAGGCCCTAAAAATGACAAATAATCCTTAAATACAGTTTCCAAAGGTCTTGAATTACCAAAGACCCAATAAACACGATTCTTTTATTTCTATAAAATTTGTGAAGTTCTAGTTGGTGCTCAGCATTTGTGTGTGATGTTGGCGTAAGCGGAACCGTACATGTTCAGCTGGTTGTGAACGGGGTCTATTTTTAGATGAGCACATTAGCTGGTTAAGCTAGTGGGAGCTTGCGCCATGGGGAAGTGCAAGTTTAATGGTAATGGATGGCTAATCCCATGTTCGCGACGTGGTTAGCACCGGTTCCAGGCAATAGCTGGAAGTTCGCTTAAATTTGTCCCCCTTAAACCTGCAGATATCCTGTCCTGTTCTGCTGTTAGAACCTCAAATAAACCCAAAGATCTGCTGGGAGCCTCTGAAACAAGATCTCCCAACTGGAGATGCAGCTTCGCCTTCCAGAGCCCAGCATTCAAGTTTAGGACTCGATGTTCTCTTCACCCCAAAATTCCACTATCTCCGCTCCGGCACGAACTCTGACTGACTACAACGGGACCGTTTTTGCTGCAGAGGTGTTCCACTACTGCGGGCGGGCGGCGCTCTGCGCCGCATGGCCGTTCCGCCATCCGGGACGCCGGAGCACCTCCGCAGTCAATGGACAGGAATCACAACCGCCCAACAGGAAAAGGAGCAAGCACAACTTCCGTTATTTCACAATAAATCGATAAACAAAAAGCGTTTTTTGTTTCATATGCACAGGTTTAACAACTTTTAACTACTATCAATGGCGGTTGAACTTTAAATGCACAAAAATAAGCCATAAATACAGTTTCTACTGTCAAAGCAGTCACACTTTGTTGATCCAAACACTGCTGATCTCTCAACACAAATGATGGGCAGATTAAACAGTTCATTCCGATGCTTCTCCCACACAACGGGTGTTTGGATCTTACTTCCGCGTTTATTGCTCGGACTGTATCGCAAGATCTCGAAAATCCCGCGCATGCCTGTTTGCCCACCTCAGGTCTCCGTACCGGAGCGGAGCCGTTGTAGAGCGGGTAGCAGTAAAAATTGAGTTCGGAAGCGAGCGGCTGCAGAAGACGGGGGCGGGGATGGTGGAAGTTTGGGGTCAGGGTTCAGGAGGCGGTGTTGGTGTGAGAACTCATGGAGATGACCCCAGTATCCTGTCTGACTTGCAGCTGATGCCGTCTCAGACTCTGACTCTCTGAGCCAGGACAGCTCTGTGGACAGTCTGGGTCCAGAAGAAGACGAAGACAAAAACTCTGTGAAGAACCACTTTGAGACTCTGGCCCGTCTGAGCGAAGGTGTGAAGCACTCATCCTCAAAGGTCTGCTTTGCTGAAGGTTCTGACTGAAGGTTCTGCTTGGTTCTGCAGAGCGGTTTGATTTGGACCTCACCACGCTGCAGCCTCAGGAGACGCACTTCCTGAACCCCCGACTCAGCATCTCTGCACGCTTCCTGTCCCGCTTTCAGGACAGAGTCAGGTCTGCTTACCCACAATCCCCAGAGGCTTGCCGCTGACTCATCACGGTGACATTTTGCTGTGCTTTAGGGCGTGGCCTGTCCGAGCTCCGCCTCCTGCCTCCATCTCTGAGGATTCTGTCCAGAAAGGAACCAACAGGAATTCAGGCAAGTCTGACGTTTGATCTAGTTTCATGAATAATGTTGATTATGGTCAGAACGGTACTAAATCATGATTCTGGACTGCCGTGTTCACCAGCGCCACCTCCAGGGTGGAGGAGACGGTGCGTCAAACCTCAGAACCGATACCACGTGTACAGTCCAGAACCCAACCCATCATTATGTAGCGTATTTCGACATACTAGAATCAACACTGTTTGCTATCAGTTGTTGGATCCTGAGAATGATCAAGCACATTAGCATATGAGCTAGGGCTGCACGATATTAGGAAAACCTGCGATATTCGATAACACCGCTTAATGTTGCGATATCGATATTACTCACGATAAATGAACAAATACTAAAGTATGCAGTGTTGATGTCGTCTGGCGTGTGACGTCTGCTCTGGGTTCAAAGCAAACAACAACTAATGCATGAATTCCATTACAACATAACGTTTTTATTGCAAAAACATGCAGCTGCACCTGCTACTGTATTAGCAGGTGCACCTGCTACTGTATTAGCAGCTGCACCTGCTACTGTATTAGCAGCTGCACCTGCTACTGTATTAGCGGCCGCACCTGCTACTGTATTAGCAGCTGCACCTGCTACTGTATTAGCAGCTGCACCTGCTACCGTATTAGCAGCTGCACCTGCTACTGTATTAGCGGCCGCACCCGCTACTGTATTAGCAGCTGCACCTGCTACTGTATTAGCAGCTGCACCTGCTACTGTATTAGCGGCTGCACCTGCTACTGTATTAGCGGCCGCACCCGCTACCGTATTAGCGGCTGCACCCGCTACCGTATTAGCAGCTGCACCTGCTACTGTATTAGCAGCTGCACCTGCTACTGTATTAGCGGCCGCACCCGCTACTGTATTAGCAGCTGCACCTGCTACTGTATTAGCAGCTGCACCTGCTACTGTATTAGCAGCTGCACCTGCTACTGTATTAGCGGCCGCACCTGCTACTGTATTAGCAGCTGCACCTGCTACTGTATTAGCAGCTGCACCTGCTACTGTATTAGCAGCTGCACCTGCTACTGTATTAGCAGCTGCACCTGCTACTGTATTAGCGGCCGCACCTGCTACTGTATTAGCGGCCGCACCTGCTACTGTATTAGCGGCCGCACCTGCTACTGTATTAGCAGCTGCACCTGCTGCTGTATTAGCAGCAAAACAACAAACTGCATGCATGCAGTTTCTCAGTGACTTTAAAACATCACCTCCACCATAAAACTTTTTCTGATGCTCCAAATACAGAAAACATCCCTTACCAGGGTTTTTGGAATAAATAAAATCAGAAAATAAGTCTAAATATTAAATAATAGTTAACATCACTTACATGCAACAGCAAATTCTCTCATTGCTACTGAGCATTTTCTCCACTTACAGTGGGGCAAAAAAGTATTTAGTCAGTCACCGATTGTGCAAGTTCTCCCACTTAAAATGATGACAGAGGTCAGTAATTTACATCATAGGTACACTTCAACTGTGAGAGACAGAATGTGAAAAAAAAATCCATGAATTCATGTGGCAGGACTTTTAAAGAATTTATTTGTAAATCAGGGTGGAAAATAAGTATTTGGTCAATAACAAAAATTCAACTCAATACTTTGTAACATAACCTTTGTTGGCAATAACAGAGGTCAAACGATTACTATAGGTCTTTACCAGCTTTGCACACACAGTAGCTGGTATTTTGGCCCATTCCTCCATGCAGATCTTCTCGAGAGCAGTGATGTTTTGGGGCTGTCGCCGAGCAACACGGACTTTCAACTTCCTCCACAGATTTTCTATGGGGTTGAGGTCTGGAGACTGGCTAGGCCACTCCAGGACTTTCAAATGCTTCTTACGGAGCCACTCCTTTGTTGCCCGGGCGGTGTGTTTGGGATCATTGTCGTGTTGGAAGACCCAGCCACGTTTCATCTTCAAAGCTCTCACTGATGGAAGGAGGTTTTGGCTCAGAATCTCACGATACATGGCCCCATTCATTCTGTCCTTAACACGGATCAGTCGTCCTGTCCCCTTAGCAGAAAAACAGCCCCAAAGCATGATGTTCCCACCCCCATGCTTCACAGTAGGTATGGTGTTCTTGGGATGCAACTCAGTATTCTTCTTCCTCCAAACACGACGAGTTGAGTTTATACCAAAAAGTTCTACTTTGGTTTCATCTGACCACATGACATTCTCCCAATCCTCTGCTGTATCATCCATGTGCTCTCTGGCAAACTTCAGACGGGCCTGGACATGCACTGGCTTCAGCAGCGGAACACGTCTGGCACTGCAGGATTTGATTCCCTGCCGTTGTAGTGTGTTACTGATGGTGACCTTTGTTACTGTGGTCCCAGCTCTCTGCAGGTCATTCACCAGGTCCCCCCGTGTGGTTCTGGGATCCTTGCTCACCGTTCTCATGATCATTTTGACCCCACGGGATGAGATCTTGCGTGGAGCCCCAGATCGAGGGAGGTTATCAGTGGTCTTGTATGTCTTCCATTTTCTGATAATTGCTCCCACAGTTGATTTTTTCACACCAAGCTGCTTGCCATTGTAGATTCACTCTTCCCAGTCTGGTGCAGGTCTACAATTCTTTTCCTGGTGTCCTTCGAAAGCTCTTTGGTCTTGGCCATAGTGGAGTTTGGAGTCTGACTGTTTGAGGCTGTGGACAGGTGTCTTATACAGATAATGAGTTCAAACAGGTGCCATTAATACAGGTAACGAGTGGAGGACAGAAAAGCTTCTTAAAGAAGACGTTACAGGTCTGTGAGAGCCAGAGATTTTCCTTGTTTGAAGTGACCAAATACTTATTTTCCACCCTGATTTACAAACAAATTCTTTAAAAATCCTGCCATGTGAATTCATGCATTTTTTTCACATTCTGTCTCTCACAGTTGAAGTGTACCTATGATGTAAATTACTGACCTCTGTCATAATTTTAAGTGGGAGAACTTGCACAATCGGTGGCTGACTAAATACTTTCTTGCTCCACTTATGTGGTTATGATATAAGGCTGTTGCTGCAACTGGGAAGTGAAGTGTGCTGGGCCAAACTAGGAGAATATTAAGATTTTCTGAGGGAAAGAGAAAAACAATTGTCTACCTTTCAGAAGAGGAACTGACAAAAAAAAACTTCATGGAAAATATGTGAAAACGTTTGTTTTTAACCCCAAATTGAACAAGTTTACCTAGATCTTAAAAAGCAGCTCAGATGATGAAACTGCAACTATGATTCTGATAACAAGCTAACACATTGAACTAGCTCCTCTAAGATAACCGGCTAGCAGAGCTTCTGACTGACAGTTTATGTGCAGCAGCAAATCAACTATCCTGATTAACAAGGTTATAAAAGCTCATGAAGGAAAAATCACTTTGATGTGTGGGGGAACTTTTCCAGGCCCTCTTTAGCATGGTGGGACTGGGAGGAGAGTGCTGTAGCCTTTTAGCTGGAAGCTAACCGGAGCCTGGGGCTAACATCACCACCCGGTGGAACACTAGCGACATGGAGGTAGGTGGGTTGGTTCACCGGCACGTGTCTGAGTCAGCCCGGTTATTATCAGCTGCTTAACGACACCGAGCGGACTCACGTTCACGTTTGAAAGCAGCGCTGATTCCAGAAACATCAGCACAAAGTGCGTTCTTTGCTCTGAGCCTGCATGACGAACAAGGGAACGGCGCCGCTAACTCAGTTCCAGTGTTGCCAACTGTTTTTGACTGGAAGGAGCTGAAGTTCCCCCCAAAAGTCGCTAGATGTCGCCAGATGGTGTCACGTGCTAATTTACATATTGGTAGGGTTGGGGGTAAACGATTATTTTTAAAACGATTATTCTGACGATTATTTTATCGAATAGTTGACTATTCTAATGACTATTTAGAAAATTAATCTTATTTTTCTATTGCACAATTAACAAAAACCAGAAAATCTCAAATAAATTCCTCAAAAAAAATTGATAAATTCTTACTGTAGGAGAATAAACACTACAGGCCTTCCATTTTGTATAACACTGCTTTTATTGTGTTGCGGTTGGTTAAGTTCTGGTGACGTGTAGAACTTGGGAGTGCAGGCTGCTGCCTGAGAGGTGGTAGAAGACGGAGTGTCTCCATGCTGCTTTGTTTTGGTCACTTATGAGCGTGAGGCGAGTGGTGTTACGACCCTTCCTGGGGAGTTTGGCTCGTGTGCAAAAAGGAAGGGACAACAACGGGATTTAAAACTTAAAATGATGATCAGGTTTATTTACAACAACTACAAAAAATCATAAATCTTTCCATCCGCAGGTTGGGAATAATAAAACTAATTCTGCCTGTGGGAATTAAAGCAAAAGTACAAATAACTAGGGATGTCCCACTGGGCAAAGATTACGGGGTTCTGGACCAAAATAAGGACCTCCAAAGGTCCAAACTCTAAACTGGGCGGTTAAACCAAACTCAAGGTGATATTTTAAACTAAACCGAAAACCCACAACACTCTAAATGTAATAAAAGGGAGATCTGCGCCACAAAAAAGATGAACTCTAAACCAAAACGTAACAGCTTATCCCAACGCAAGAAGCTGTTAGCGAAGATGCTAACAGTAGCTTTATCAGCATTAAGTTCAAGTTACCAAGTTTAAATAAACCAAAAACACCCAGCAGCAAACAGACCAGCATGGAGGAGAGACTGCTAGCACCAAAACAGCTCTCCTAATGTCTGAAAGAAGCTCCTTTATGAAGGGAGAAACGCTCCCGGTGATGTTCTACATCTGCGACAGAGACGAAGCAGCGCATTTGACCCCGGAAGTTGTTGTCCGTTCCCGGGAGACGAAGGCGGGCAACACAGGAAAATAATCTAGTAGTGGACGGACGTTGTTCCGGGTCTTCGGTATTTGGCGGAGATGTTAGTGAAGGCGGAGAAGAGGGCGAACTAGAGGAAAAACATGCAGATTCCTCCTCTATCTACAAACTCCTGGGGATGCAACAAGTGGGCGCGGTGCGTCGACTTCCGGATCTGACGTCGACAAATTTTTAGAATCGAGCCGTCGACGTCGTCGGGGCTTCGCTACAGCCCTACATATTGGTGACATCATCACGCCACTTTGGCGTTCATTTTCCCCATAGCATCTAAATATATATAGATGGGACTAAAAGGGAGGAAAATAATAACTGTAATGTGTTAAAGTTATTAATTAGTATGATTAAAATGGCCCAAATTGCTTTGATATGTACAATAAATTCCAAATGTATCAATAGTGGCATTAAGACAGATATGGTGTGGTGATCCAAACAGTTCTGTTGTAGGATATAACTCAGACCTCCTGCTCTCCTCATTCTCACAGACATTTTCCTAAAAAGCACCTCTGTTGTGTTTTCTCTCCATCGTGATAATAACGGCGCCACCGAGCAAAAGGGAGTGGGTGTCTCATAGTATAACCATCCCTGTGTCACTGAAGGAAATTCACATGAGCCACAGAGCTGCGTGTAAACGGGATGGTAGTTGAAACTCCCGTTCACTTTATTTGCCAAATGCAGGAACAGCCTAAGTGTCTGACGGCTGCAGAACCAGAGATCGCAGGTTGACGCCTGCGCCGTCTCTAGTAGAAGCGTTAGCCTGCAGCAGCAGCAGACATAAATCTGCAGACTCAACTGCAACTGTACCGTGTCGGCAAATCAGACCGGCCGAAAGCGGTTTATGATTGGTCAGTCCTCGTGCACATGTGCAGATTATCGTTCTCTTTCCTTACTCCTGGAAGAACGGTTCAGAGTGCAAATGGTTTCTTTGTTGCTAATCTGTAGGGAATATCTACAAGAAAGTTCTACAGAAAGTAGCAACAGGTCCTGAGAAATGTCGCTAGGTTTGTCGCTAGGCGCTTTTTGGAAAAATGTCGTTGAGGGGGGTCAAAAAGTCGTTAGGAACAGTGACAAAGTCGCTGAGTTGGCAACACTGCTCAGTTGGGGTGTTTCTTTCCATCCTAACGGTCTACGTAGGGGGCGGGTGTATTACGTGAACGGACCCATCTGATTGGCCGCATGTCAGAAGGGCTACATTTGATTGGTCGAATAATACTTCTGTGTAAAAAAACAGCTGGTTTACAAAAAGTTGATCTATGACATGTAGGGATGGGTACTGAATTCGGTACTTTTAAAGGTACCGACCGAATTCTATAGTACCGACCGAGCACCGATTCACGTCATTTGAAACGGCGCCTCGTTTCGGTACCCGTCCTTCATAACGAGAACTTGCCTAGACAGCTGCGCATGCGCAAGAGCGTTATGTCGTCGGTCGCTGCGAGCGAGTTGTAAACAGAGCAGCATGGTAGAAAGAACGCACGCTAAAGCTTGGGTCCACTTCACTAAATGTGATGGGTAACTGGGTGATGATGAAACCAGCGACAACGATCTAAGGGAGACATCCTCATCTTAATCTGCTCCGGTAGGTAAATAAAATGTTTAAGATAACGTTAGCTTGATATGTTAGCTTCTGTTTCGCTAATGGTGCATTTGCTTTCTCCTTGGAACTCCGAATCTCCGACTAGAACATGAACGTGCTCTAAAGTTTGGCTTCACTTTACTAAATGTGACGGGTGATTGGGTGAAGATGAAACCAGCGACAACGATCTAAGTGTGAGGCATCATCGTTTTAATCTGCTCCAGCAGCTAAATAAACTGTTTAAGATAACGTTAGCTTGATAAATTAGCTTCCATTGCCACCTTTGTTATCAGCTAATGGTGCGTTCGCTTTCTCCTCGGAAATTCTAACTTCCCAGTAGGAAAAATCAAATGAAAAAAGACTGCAAAAGGAATGAAGATACACAGTAAATTTAGTTCACAGTAAAGATGTTTGCTTAGCAAAAGTTTATTTAAATCAGAAGTTGGGAATCTTTGTGATAGGTAATTAGATTTATCCCATATTACCTTAAAGGACGACACACCCGGAGAGAGAGAGTAAATTGATTATTTGTAATGTCCATGTGGGCGAATCAACAGAAGCTGGGCCCAGACATCCAGCTCCTAGTCTGCTCTAGCCTCAGCCTTCTGCTCTTACCAGCTCTGCCTACCCTCCACCGAGATGTTTGGTAATTAAATGTTGAGTAATATTTAATCTCCATAACCCTGGAGCCTGAAATAAACACACATGACAACAAGGAAGACATTTTACCCTGAGTCCCCAAAACATGGAGAGTTGATGCAGAGAAACCTCCTCCGAGGCTTCCCCACGTCACTCCCGTGTGCTCCTAGTTCGTCAGGGGCTTTATTCACCAAGGATGGGGGAGAAGGCGGGCCTTCTCAGGTTACAGAGGTACAGTTTTCTTACAATCAACATCCTTGCTCAACCTTTCATGAACAGCAACAGTAGGCCATCTTTTAGGCCTCAAAAAGGTACAATTATAAAAATACCCAACACTTTGCTTTTTCATTAACCAAAAATAAACACCATTCTGTGTTTCATTTCAAGAATGAGGCAAAGTTTAAAAATGAAGAATTTATTACTAACAATTTTAAACTTGACGATTTGAAACAACAATTCAGAAATGACAATTAAATAAATTCATGGACGACAATTTACCAGCTTTGATATTAAACTTGTTTTAAAGGCAAACCTGTGACTGAATGAAAGCCAAATTGAAATACGAGTTTGGATGCGTGAATGTTCTCAGAAGGTTTCTTTCAGAGAGAGAAGCGCGTTCTGGGTTGAAATGATGGTTTTGCAGCTAACTGTTGTTACTTAGAGAAACAGCATCAGACGTCATCTGTCGAAAGTGTCCACCTCACCCAGTTTCAGCAGACTCCCTCCTGGATCCGAGATGTCAGGTGGAGATGATTTCTTCCGGGCACGAGGTTGGTAGAAGGACCCCAATGCGACCAAATCAGTCCTGGGATGTCTCCGTGGGTCACACGACTGATGAAACTATTTGCGTCTCAAAATCAATAACTCTGAAGGAGTTTTGCGTCAGCTGGTTATCGTGCGTTTATTCAAACTATTCTATCAGCGTGACAGAACAGCAGGTGGAGATTCGGGCGGCCGTTCCCTTGTCTCCTGTGATGGTGGTTGGTTCACGAACTGAAGTTTTGCTGCTGGAAAGTTAGTTTTAACAAACCCTTCAGAACACGCCCACTCAGAGCAAGAAAGCTTTGGTCATGAGCAGGGTCCGAAATTAACACTCGCCAAATGCGAGCAAATTGCTCCATTTGGCGAGTAAATGTTTGCACCAAATTAGTTATGTTTATCAGTCATCTTCGATGGATTTCTGATACTCCTCCCGCCTGCATGCAACGTACGCGAAACGTGAGCGCCGCATCCAACGTCATTTCCACCTATCCCATTCAATCAGTTTATCAAGTTAGCAGTTAGCTTCTTGTTAAAACTAGCGGTGAAATGTGGCGGTTTTTAACTGGAGTCAGCCAGCCTTCCAAAAGAAAACTCGTCGAACTGGAAGAAAATCCACCAGGACCAGTGGCAACCAGAAGATTTTGTGAAAAGTGGCGAACTGGAGATGGCGGAGTCGTGAGACAATGGCTACATTATGATGGCCATGTAGCGTTGCTGCCTTTCACAGACAACTGTCCCTCGGCATTCTTCAAATATCCAATAAATGCCCATACTTCCGACTTTGTCTTCTTTGAGGGATAATAAATGTCCCGAGTGCTGCCATCTCCTCCTGCCATTATTTCAGCTTTAGCTTCAAGAAAGTTTTGGTTGTAAACAACAAAGTGCGCATGTGCCGCCGGCAACTTCAGCAGATGATACGGTGGCTGGTAAGGGTCACCGCGCCTACACCGCAGCCACGGTAATCCACCGAGATAATTTTTTTTAAACAAGACTGTTATCATTGTCAACTTTTTTACCGGGGTTTACCGCTACACCGGTTACCGTGACAACCCTGCACCCAAATGAGGCTGTAATGCTTTGGCACAAAGACGGTGTCAGAAGCAGGAGGCCAGACTTCATGGACAGAGAAAACAAAGAGTCTGACTAGATTTCAATGAAAGAGTTCATAAAAACATCTCAATAAATAAATAAATAGTAAAAATGACAAGAGTTTTTTTCTTATTAATTGAAGTTTTAATTATTTTGTCACTCTGTTTGGAATCAACATAAAATAGAATAACATGCTTTAGGTAGATCTAAATCATTTAGAACTTTGGCCGGTAAAAAATATGCTTGGCCGGTAGATTTTCATCATCTACCAGCCAACTTGGCCGGTGAGTAAAAAATTTAATTTCGGACCCTGGTCATAAGTTAAAGACGTGTGATGATGTTTACTTTTACCCTGTGGTACCCTCTGTGTGAGGCGTGTTACGTGCAAATGACCTTCTGGTTTACTGAACACACATAACCGATCATCAACCATAATCATTATTATACCCAAAGCATAAGTCATTTCAGTAATTAAAATAAATTTATTATAATCATCATAATTAATCTCTTGGTTCAGTATAAACTGTAATAAAGTCAAAGAGTTTATTAAAATTATTTAAAAATTATTAATGTGATCTTAATGTCCTTCAATCTGGGACGGAACAGCAGCAGATAAAGATGATTTCAGCAGACATCACGGCTCCTCGCTTGTTTAACCTGTGGGGCGAAGTTACAGTCGACCCAGCTGACCCAGCTGGGAAAATGTGACCTTTGTCACAAATTAGAGGACCTTCATGACGCTACACTTTGATCACAGCTGATCAAGACTTCCCGTCTCTGTAGCCGTGTTTAGCTAACAGGAAGTGATGTTGTTGCACCTGGAAGGACCGTAAACTACTGGACTGGTTCTGAGGGAGTGGTGAGAGTCACCTTAAAATGGAAAAGCTCAAGAAACGAAGGACAAACGAGGACAAATAAACATAGAAGTGCCGCGTAGGTTAGACGAGGTATTCGGGGCGACGCTTTTGTCATTTTAACTTCTACTTGTTTCAGTGTCGGGTTTTACGTTCTGACCGATCGTCTAACTTTGAGTGTTTTGATGTTAAACTGCTCTGACTGCCTGAGTTGGAACTGGGTTTGCACATTCTCACGCCGCTTGTTTCTTGACCCGATCAGACGTCTCCTCCAGAACCCGGTCAGCCAGCTCAGGAACCTGGGTCCTGCAGGAGACATCTCCGCATCTGGAAACCTCCATCAGTTCCTCTCTGGAGAAGAACCAGGAGGACATCCCGTCCTCTTCTGACCCTCTTCTGTCTGCTGGTCCAGATGTCCACGCTGAAGACCCCCAGACCGCGACCAGCAAGTAAGAGCAGCTCTGAAGGGCCTGAAGCTGAGGAGGTCCACCTGAGCTCCTGTCCTGATGGGACAGAATCAAGTCCGACTTCAGATGCTTCAAGCTGAAAACGTCTTCGAGGGACTTCAGTACAGAAAATCTTTGGAAAGTTTGAATCATAAAATGTATTCTGTGTCAGTCCTCAGCTGTTTGCCACGCCCACTCAGGTGACATCACAGAATGTCTCCAGCCATTGGAGCAGCAGCGCCGACGACACGCCAACAAATCAGAACCAAACACTGACCCTGAGCCCCCCCCCTTTAGTCCTGCCTACCACCTGTCCTGTTGTGGAGGGGGTGGGGGCACGTGTGGAGCAGCCCCAAGTCCAGATGGGTCCAGGTAACTCCAGGAGCACCAGCTGATTCCTTCCTTCTGCCTTTCTCTGATGGGATTTATCTCGTTTCTTCAGCTGCTGCTTTGTCTCTTTCTGCTTCACCCACTTCCTGTTTTACCCGTGTGTCAGAGAGACCCCGCCCCCCTCAGACAGACACCCACACCTATCAGACAGGTGAGATCCAGCAGGTGTTCCAGCTGCGGCTGTTTGATATTGGTCTGAGTGTTTGTTGTGTTCAGGTGCAGGTGAGTCGGTGAGCGTGCAGACGTGTCGGCAGGTGGCCAACGACCTTCTCCAGGCAGCGAGGCGGGCCGTCTCACTTTACCAGCAGGTCTGATTCCTCTCAAGCTGCCAGACATGAAATATGGAAAAGGACACAAGATCAACATTAGTATTAAAGTGTTGTTAGGAGTCAGAACATCCTTGGGTTTGACTTGTTCTGTTTCTCCTTCATCCGGGTCGGAACCGTGTCTCTGCAGCTCTGCGGGTCAGAACTTGGTCCCCAGAACTCGTCCATCCTGCAGGAGGCGTTTGCCGTCGTCGACGCCGAGCTGCAGGACGTGATGCGGTTGGGCGGCGGGAGGAGCAGCGCCCCCTCTGGTCAGCTGCAGGACGACAGGATGGCGTCTCTGCTGGAGAAATACTCGGACCTGCTGGTCCAGATGACGCAGAACAAACTGAACCGGGCCTGAACCTCGGCCAGCCACACAGACTTCAGTATTACACTAAATGCACTTTAAGGGTTTACCTGCAGCACGTCACTGTTTATTGTACAGAAACTTGTTTGTTTTTTCATTAAAGGGTTGGGATTTGTTGCAAGCTTCAGCTGTTTATTTTTTTCCGATATTTTCTGATGTTTGAGGCCTGAAAAGAGAAACTTCACCCAGTCTAGCGTATGGGGGAAGCAACATGAGTCACAATAATTGAGGAGGCCGGTCTGCTAATGAGCAGAAAGTTTATTTGCTGACGATTGTGTATTTTAATAAAAAAAGAAATGCGGGGGGAAAAGAGGGGACCTGTGGGTTGACCAAATAAAACAAAACACACCTTAACTCAACTCTTAACCTTGAAAAATAAGAAAATCCTAACTTATCTACAAAATGGCGTTCAAAAACCAGTCCAAGGGAGGTACTACCCACGCTTACCTAGTGTTTTAGACATCCAGATACTACGTGTGCAGATGTACAAGGTACCCCATCTTACCTGGTCCACCTGGCGGCCAGCTTTAAAAGGACTTCAGCTTCAACTTTACACTAAAGAGCAGGAAAAAACAAGCTCTGGGCTCAAGCAGGATCAGAACAAAAGGCTGCAGTTTCCACCAGGTGTAGGCTATTTAAAGACAGGCTCCACAGCTGATTGGGCAACCAGGTACACAGCAGCCAATCACTGACAAAAAGGGAAGGTTCACCTGTGTAGCAGGCGACTTGAACCTGGAAAAGAAAACAGTTCTAGAAACTGCCAGCAAAAGCGCTTTGCACGCAACATGTTATCTCCAAAATATCAGAGTAGGTCTGCTTCATGGTCCCAGAACCAAGACCAGGACCTGATCCAAACCATCAAATCACAGCTGCCTGGCATCAGTTAACCCAAACCTCAGCTAAAAGCACACTGAGAAGAACCGCTTCCAGTTTCTGAGTTGGAGCATGTTTGGAGGCAGGATGGCTTTGGGTTTGTTTATCTGTTTGTGGAGCCAGGAGCAAACATCACGCCTGAAACCTGAAAAAGCATCAGAGCCGGGCTCCAGAAGCTGTGGAGGATCTGGGTCCAGTCGGTGACATGGGGCAGCAGAACCAGACAATGGCGCCACCCCAAGAAAATTGCTGGCCCCCCTAGCAAAAGCCAGTATTAAATCATATTAATATTAATGTTCACTCAAACCATAAATAAATCTTATTTAATTGTAAAACAAAATAAAAATAATACAATTAATGAGTAAAGAAATAATCAGAATAAAAAATCCATGTTTCTGCTGCACACCGTTTTAAAAAGTTTTTATCTCCGTAGCTTTTTGTGAATGCAGCAACAGGTGAATTAAACTAAAAAAATAAAATTAGAAATAACATTTTAAATAACTGAAATTTATTTTTCTGAAATGTTTGTGTTTGTAAAATTTACGTAAAATGTTTTCGATACGTACTGTTTTAAAAAAAATTAAAACAAATAAAGGAGCAATTCAATACATCGCCACAGGCTAAACTCTCCCAGAGCTACCCACAAGGACCAGTTTGGTGTGCCACCCCAAAGATTTCTCTGGCCCCGTCTGGCCACCCCTATCAAAATTTTCTGGAGGCGCCCCTGGAACCAGAACCAGTGGCTTGTGATAAAGTTCTGACCTTATGAGGAAGCAAGACTAACCGGTATCAGAAAGTGAAAGTCCCCGACGACCTTTCCAGGTGAGATTGCAGGGGCGTGGTCTGATTAAAATCTGTGTAGGAAGAGCTCAGAGTGGGCTGTGATTGGTCGAGAGCCATTTAAGCCCCGCCCCGTAGTGAAATCAGAAAGGAAAAAAAGTTGAAAAACAAAACAAACTCCACGGAAGAGGAAACAAACACCGAGGAGGAGCCGGGTCTTCGAGCAGCAGCAGGCCGCTCTGACAGCGCCTTTCTGCGGGGAGCGGCATGGCACGGCCCGGGCTGCGGGGCTCGCGGCCGCGGTGATTCAGGATGGATCCAGCCCGGCGGTCCACGGAGACCTGGAGGAGTCACATCCTCCGGCAGCTGAAGCACCGAGACCTGAGTCAGACCAGCATGTTCCAGGACCTGATCCGGTTCTGTAAGAACCCGTCTTCGTTTGTTTTACAGGGTCAGAACCAAACTCCGTTCAAAAATCTGCTCATTTAACTGCAGGCAGCTCCGCAGACCGGAACAAACGGCTTAAGCCCCTAAATCTGATTTTATTAGAACTCAGTCGGGTTCGGCTGCACAGAACACAGCCCCAGTTCGAACCGAACCGAATCTCGGTATGTTTGCATCCGGCTCAGGAAGTAGTTCTCTCGCTGAACCGTCAGGTTGGTGCACTTCCTCTGCTGGCTGACTCGTGTGGTCTGCTGCTACTCTATCATCTACTCACCGAACCGAACCGAGCTTGCTCAGGTTCTAGGTTAACTCGGTGTGACTAAAACAGTCGGAATTTAAACGGAGTTCGGGGTTGTTGGGTCAGGTGAGGTTCTGGTCCGGTACTGACCCGGTTTTCTGCTTCCAGACACGCAGCTGCTGGAGAAAACCAGTCTGACCAAAGCTGTCCTGAGCAGCTCCAACAGGTAACTCACCTGAGATCTGACTGCCACACACCTGCCTGTGTGTGAGGATGCTGAGGGTGTGTTTGTTTTGTTCACCCAGACGTGACTGCGCTGACAGCAGCAGCTCGCTCTCCTCCCTGCAGGAGCAGACATCTTGGATGAAGAAGAGCACAGGAGAGGTGAGAACATCTGGATGAAAGTCAGGACTTCACCTGCTGCAGCGTCTCAAGTCCTGCAGCAGCAACCCGGTTGGCCTTGACCGAACAAATGATGCCAGACAGGTTTTGTCCTGTTGCTGACTTGAGGGACCAGGTGTTTTAAACTGACCAACCAGCTTCAGCACCAGCAGGAAGCAGCTGACCTTTTGTCTGTGTGGTTGCAGTTGGCCTACCAGGTAGTGGAGCTGCAGCAGAAGATTCAAATCAAAACATGTTTCCTGCAGGACCAACAAGACAGGTGAGTGATGCACTGGAACGTGTCCGCTCACCTGTCTCACCTTAAGGCTGCTTGTTTTGACCCAGTGAAGCTGCTGTGAGAGAGTTCCAGAGTCTGGGGGGTCACAGCAGCAAATGATCTGTCACCTTTGGTCTTAAGCCTGGTGCTCTGCACAACCAGTAGGACTTGGTAACAGAACCCCAGGGACCTGCTGGGGGTGTAGGGTTTGAAAAGATCCATGATGTCCATGTAAGGCCCTAAAAACCGGAACCAGCATCTTGAAATTCAATTCAAGTTTGTTTATATAGCGCCAAGTCACGACAACAATCATCTCCGGGCACTTCACACAGTAAACATTCCACTACAGGTCAGTTTATTAAGCCTATCAGTAAAATGTTTCCTATATAAGGAACCCAGCAGGTTGCATCGAGTCACTGACTAGTGTCAGAGTCTTTACAGCTATCCTCATACTAAGCAAGCATGTAGTCACAGTGGGGAGGAAAACTCCCTTTTAACAGGAATAAGCAGCCATCCACCATGATTCACTGGGGATGGAGAAGACAGAGCACACACACACACACACAGAGGAAAGTATGCTTCTAATCTTAGCAATATTCCGAAGGTGGAAAAAGGAAATCCTACAAACCTGTTTAACTTGGGATTTGAATGACATGTCCTGGTCGAAGATAACACCAAGGTTCCTTACTTTGTTCTCGGAGATTAATGTAATGCCATTCAGGTCAGGTGATTGACTAAGCAATTTCCTTTTCTGGACTTCTGGTCCAAAGATGAGAACTTCCGTCTTGTCTTGATTTAAAAGCAAAAAGTTTAGAGTCATCCAATTTTTTATGTCTTCAAGACAAGCCTGTAATCTACTCAACCGATTAGGTTCATCAGGGTTAATGGATAAATATAGCTGAGTGTCGTCAGCATAACAGTGGAAGTTTATCCCATGCTGTCTAATGATTTTACCAATTGGGAGCATATACATAGTAAAAAGAATTGGTCCAAGCACTGAACCCTGTGGTACTCCACAAGTAACCCTGGAGTATGAAGAAGATTTGTCATGTACATTTACAGAATTATATCTATCAGACAGGTAGGATTTAAACCAGCCTAACGCTGCTCCTTTGATCCCTACAACATGTTCAAGTCTTTCTACAAGAACATTGTGATCAACTGTGTCAAAGGCAGCACTGAGATCTAACAAGACTAGAACAGACACAAGATTATTATCTCAGAACTCCATTTATAATTTACCCTATTTGTAAATGTACACTAAAGTTAACCAGCAGCCAGTGAAGCTGGAAGATGTGGTGACGTTGGTGTGTTTGGAGGACCTGGTAGAAGGCGAGCACAGGCATTCTGAGCCACCTGTAAACGATTGAGGGAGGTTTTGCTCAGACAAGTGTTCACATAAAAGACCGGGTCCCTCTACACACAGTCCCTGTAGACCAGTAGACGATGATGATGATGATGAGGTAACTCCTCTTCCTCTCACTTGCAGCCTGCAGGTGGAGAAGCGTCGACTGGGAGGTGTGTCAGATGCTTGTCAAACGCTGCAGAAACAGGTGGATCACTTTAATTTGGAAAACAGGAAACTGAAGGAGGATTATGACTCTCTGCTGGAGCGCCAAAGGTGGGCGGAGTCAAAACTGAGGGAGCAGAAGGTGCAGGAGGAGGAGATGCTGGAGAAGATGCTGCAGCTGAAAAATCAAGCCGCAGCCCGCATGAACAACCGGAATGAACGCCGGTCCAGGTGTCTGGAAGTGTGCGCGCACACGCACACACACACACACACACACACACACACACACACACACACACACACACACACACACACACACACACACACACCTCTTACACAGTGAATGAGCTCTTTATATAAAAGTCATACTTCCCTCCTTCTGGTGGAACTGGGATCTGAGCAGATTCCAGGTTTTATGTTTCGGTTTCTTTTTGTTTCATCTGTCAGAGCTCGACAAGCAACGCTGCAGAAAGACCTGCAGACGGCTGCCAGGTCGAAGGTCACCATAGACAGGTGAGTTATGCACTTGTATTCAACCTCACTGAACTCAAACTGACAATCAAAACGACTCTAGAACAAAATAGGGGTTGTATGAACTAGTCGACTAGTCGGCTTCACTGCTCTGTAGTGACTTTTTATGCCTGTCATCGACTAGTCGCTATCACGTGATAATGACCGACAAGATGCAGTCCTCGGAAAAGACAGCAGGTGACGACCCCCTGCACGTCGGGAGGCGGAGGCACAGCGCGTCGGTACTGACACCCGCCGTAAAACGGACAATAAACCAAATTGTGATCTTTACCCTCTTGCAATTTCAATTCAATTCAATTCAAAAATACTTTATTAATCCCAGAGGGAAATTGATTGCTGTAGTAGCTCAGAATAATAATAATAATAAGGTCATCAAAGAGTTGTTGTATATTACAACGGCTGTTGGCAGGAAGGATCTCCAGTAGCGGTCAGTGTTGCAGCCAAACTGAAGAAGCCTCTGACTGAAGACACTCTTCCGTTGTCGGACAGTCTTGTGAAGAGAATGCTCAGGGTTGTCCATCATTTTCTTGATTCTCTGGAAAATCCTTCTTTGCATTATCTCCTCCAGCGGTTCTGAAACTGCCGAAACTCTGGTTGAGTCTATGAAAGGGCTTGGAGTTCCTCCATCTTGTTGGCCAGTGATCTCACATTGCCCATTATGATCGATGGAAGAGATGGTTTGAATTTTCTCTTTCTCTGTCTCCGTTTTGCTCCCGCTCTGCAGCCACACTTCTTGCGTTTTAGCTCATTTGGGATTGGTGGCTTCAGTTGAGGTATTATTTCAGCCTTTCCAATGTTAATCAGCTGCTCCCGATTGTAAACAGCTTGTTGCCATGGTTACGCATCATAACAAATGCTCAAAAAGTGAAAAAAGCTAAAAAAAAATTGCAGTAAAAATCCTCCAAGCTTCACAGCACCAGAAACAGAAAAGTAAAGCGTCCAAAAAAATACAGTTTTTCTTGAGAAACTAGAAGAAAAAATGCCCAAGAAAAGGCTAAACTTACATATAGTCAACAGAGCTACTCCAACATGCAGCCACCCAGAGCAGCGCCGTTCCGGAAAAAAAAAGTTTAACCTTCCCCTCACCCCCATCCTAACCTTAACCAGCTTGCTCATGCAAAGCTCTGATCGCTGACGCGCTCCAGACATCTGCGTCCTGAGCACGGCAACAGTAACGTTGTCAAATCAGGTGTCGCCACCTCAAAAACTAATTAAAAAAGGAAATTTCAAATATTTAATTTAAATGATCTGATTGTGTCTAATGATCTAATTAGATGTGAGGTGTGACTGAGCCTGTTAAATTACAGTAATGATGATGAGGATGTTGGTGGTGAAGATGATGGTAGTGATGATGAGGATGATGAAGATGGTGGTGGTGATGATAATAGTAGGGATGATGAGGATGATGGTGGGATGATGAGGATGAAGATGATGGCGGTGGTGATGATGAGGATGATGGTGAAGATGATGGCGGTGGTGATGGTAGTGGTGATGAGGATGATGAAGATGGTGGTGGTGATGATGATGGTGGTGATGATAGTAGGGATGATGAGGATGATGGTGAAGATGATGGTGGTAATGATGAGGATGATGGTGAAGATGATGGTGGTAATGATGAGGATGATGGTGAAGATGATGGTGGTAATGATGAGGATGAAGATGATGGTGGTGATGATGAGGATGATGGTGAAGATGATGGCGGTGGCGATGGTAGTGGTGATGAGGATGAAGATGATGGTGGTAATGATGAGGATAATGATGATGATGATGTCACAGTGGCAGAAGAGTTAAGTGCCCCCACCACACACACACACACACACACCAAGCAATGTGTCTATAGCTAAATTGTGATTTCTTAGTAAATGTTCTATTTGGTGAGAGATAAACTTTATTGCATTTATCCTAGTAAATCTATAATTAAATGGATAAACTAGCAGTAGCACATCCAACGTCAAGGAAAGCAAAAAGTTATTATCAGGAGAGGGAGAATGTTTTAGTGGTTAGCAGCAGTGTGCTAGATTATGGCCCCCTCCATGAGGCCACCACAGCTCAGCAGAACATCATTGTAGCTTCTTCTGGGGAGAAAAACATTTAGAGAGAAAATAAAGTTAACAGCTGAAGTTGCAGAAAATAATACAGTTAAAGAGCAGATTGTAGAAGAAAGCAGTAGAGTGTGAAAAGTGGTCAGTGTATCCTCCAGCAGTCTAAGCCTATAGCAGCATAACTACAGAGATAACTCTGGATAATCTATCCTATTTAGATGGAGGCATGTTGGAGGCAGGGCAAGGGAGAGCCGTCTTTACCGACTGTACACTCCACCTCCCTGTACTCCCCCACTTGTCCAGATCTAGGCTAACATCAGATTTGCTGGGAGCTGGTTCCACAGGAGAGGAGCCTGATAACTAAAAGATCTCTCTCCCATCCTTATTTTAGATATTCTGGGAACCACCAGTAAACCTGCAGTCTGAGAATGAAGTGCTCGGTTAGGAACATATGGAACAATCAGATCACTGATATATGATGGAGCTTGATTATTAAGAGCTTTATATGTGAGAAGGAGAATCTTAAAATCTATTCTGAATTTAACAGGTAGCCAATGTAGGGAAGCTAAGACAGGAGAGATATGATCTCTCTTTTTAATTCTCATCAGAACTCTAGCTGCAGCATTTTGGACAAGCTGAAGACTTTTAACTACATTCTATGGACTTCCTGAGAGTAATGAATTACAGTAATCCAGTCTTGATGTAATAAATGCATGAACTAGTTTTTCAGCGTCACTCCTGGAAAGGAGGCTTCTAATCTTAGCAATATTATGAAGGTGGAAAAAGGAAATCCTACAAACCTGTTTAACCTGGGATTTGAATGACATATCCTGGTCGAAGATAACACCAAGGTTCCTTACTTTGTTCTCGGAGATTAATGTAATGCCATTCAGGTCAGGTGATTGACTAAGCAATTCCCTTTTCTGCATTTCTGGTCCAATCATTTTACCAATTGGGAGCATATATACATAGTAAAAAGAATTGGTCCAAGCACTAAACCCTGTGGTACTCCACAAGTAACCCTGGAGTATGAAGAAGATTTGTCATGTACATTTACAGAATTATATCTATCAGACAGGTAGGGTTTAAACCAGCCTAGCGCTGCTCCTTTGATCCCTAAAACATGTTCAAGTCTTTCTAAAAGAACATTGTGATCAACTGTGTCAAAGGCAGCACTGAGATCTAACAAGACTAGAACAGACACAAGATTCTTATCTGAGGCCATGAGAATATCATTTGTAACTCTCACTAATGCAGTTTCAGTGCTGTGATACTCTCTAAAACCAGACTGAAATTCCTCAAACAGAGCATTAGTGTTTAAATGCTGACATACTTGGATGGCCACTATTTTCTCCAGGACTTTGGATAAAAATGGAAGGTTCGATATTGGTCTATAATTAATTGGGTCATCTGGATCCAGAGAAGGCTTCTTAAGTGAAGGTTTGATTACAGCAACCTTAAAATCCTGTGGTACATATCCATTTACTAAGGATAGATTGATTATATCTAGAATGGGGGCAGTAACCAAAGGAAATGCATCTTTAAATAATTTGGTTGGGATTGGATCCAAAATGCAAGTTGAAGGTTTAGATGAAGCTAATATTTTTGATAAATCTGAAAGCTCAACTGGATCAAAACGGTTCAAGCACAGATGAGGTTCTACAGTTACCTCTGATGCTGCCTCACTTACTGAGGAAGAAGAAATCGCATTAGGGAGGATGCCAATGATTTTGTTTCTAATAGAATTAATTTTACTTGTAAAATACATGTATGTGGGGGATGAATCACTGTTTGTGGTGTAAAGTGCTTTGGGGGGTTGTAGAACCGTAAATGGCACTATATAGATGCAGGCCATTAACCACGATGACGATAATAAAGTCTCTTCATCTGGACTTCCTGTTTCAGTTCATCCAGCGCTCCAAGTTCCAGGTCAACGTCTCCGAAGCCTGAGCTTCATGTGTCCAGAGGACGAGGACAAACTCGTCTGTTCAGGTCATCCTTCTGATTGGTTCATCCTGTTTTATGTTTATGAGGTCCTTTAAATAATGTTGTGGTATTTGCGACCATGACTGCGGCGGCGCTGACTCCTCTGGTGTCGGATCCCAATACAGAATCTTGTGTTTTAACTTGAATGAAATGTTTTGTTTTTAAAAACCTCTCAATTATGCTGAACTCCAGACTATTCCACAAATCAATTGCTAAAACCAAGAGTATTTAATGAGGTCAGATTTGAATTTTTTAAAATGTATACAGTGTTTCCCTTACATGGGCATAGCCGTGGCGGCCCGCCATGTTAGGGAAACACTGGATAACTGAATAATTTTTTTTATTTGGTGGGAAAATCCTACTGCCATGTCTGTGAAGACCAAACTCCTGATATCTGAAAATCCAGTTTAGATAAATGCTTCAGCTTTGAGCCACAACATGTCTGAAGTAAAGTAGTGTACTTTGTGGTGGGTGAATCACTGATTGTGTTGTAAAGTGCTTTGGGGGGTTGTTGAACCGTAAATGGCTCTATATAGATACAGACCATTAACCATGATGACGATGATAAAGTCTCTTCATCTGGACTTCCTGTTTCAGTTCCTCCAGCGCTCCAAGTTCCAGGTCAACGTCTCCGAAGCCTGAGCTTCATGTGTCCAGAGAACGAGGACAAACTCGACTACATAAAGTAGTGTGCTCTTCCTCCTCTATCTGCTTCCTCTTCAGCACATCCTGAGCTCCTTCAAAGGAATCTCCTACCATCTTTATGCAGATGACATCCAACTGTACATCTCCTTTAAGCCCGATGAGATGTCTAAGCTGCAGCTGTTCCACACCTGCTTAGACTCCATCAACACCTGGATGGTGGGAGCTTTCTTCAGCTGAATGAAGATAAGACTGAGATTCTCATCTGTGCCCCAGACAAGCTGGTTCCCAAAGTCAGAGACTCTCTTGGTCAGCTTGCTTCCCACACCAAACCTTCTGTCAGGAATCTTGGCGTGACCTTTGACCCAGCTCTCACCCTGGATTCTCATGTCAGTTCTCTTGTTCGCTCTTCCTTCTTCCATCTCAGGAACGTTGCTAAGCTGAGTCCCATTCTGTCTCGCTCTGAACTTGAGACAGTTCTCCACACCTTCATCTCCTCACGCTTAGACTACTGTAACTCTCTTCTCACGTGTCTGAGCAGAACCTCCCTGAACCGTCTACAGGTGGTTCAGAACGCCTGTGCTCGGCTTCTGACCAAGTCCTCCAAACACACCCACATCACCCCGCTTCTCCTCCAGCTTCACTGGCTGCCAGTCAACTTCAGGATTCATTTCAAGATCCTGGTTCTGGTCTATAGGGCCTTACATGGACAAGCACCATCTTACATTGGTGATCTTCTTAGTCCCTACACCCCCAGCAGGTCCCTGAGGTCCAGTGATCAAAGCCTACTGGTTGTGTAGCACCAGGCTAAAGGTCAAAGGTGACAGATCATCTGCTGCGGTGGCCCCCAGACTCTGGACCTCTCTCCCCCTGAGCCTGAGATCAGTGGACTCAGTGGTCTCCTTTAAAAAGCAGCTGAAGACTCACTTGTTCAAGCTGGCTTTTGTATGACCTTCTTCACCTCTCTCTCTTTATTCTGCTCTCCCCACCTATTCCACCTTCCTCAGGATCCACTGAGTTCCCTCTTTCCTATTCACTCTCTCTCTTTCTTAACATTTTTTTAATCACAATTGTCTATTTTTGCTCACTTTAATTATATTTTAAACATTTTCTAAATGCTTTTTTATATTTTTACATTTTTTGTTTTTGTGAAGCGCCTCGTGATTTTTATCTTGAGAGGCGCTATAGAAATAATACTTTCTTCTTCTTCTACCTGTATGGACCCCCACCATCTTCGCTGCACACCTGTGTCCACAAGGCTCACTGCTGCCACCTATCAGTGAGACGTGGTACCTTCTGCTTCCTCCTGTTCGTTTTCACGGCTCATTTATGGTTGATCACAAAGACTAAATCTTTCATTGAACTCATTATATTGTAGAATGTTAGCATGTGCAGCACATGTGGAGTAAAACGTGTGTTGGTGATAGCAGCGGGCGGGCGCTAACCTTCTGCATCATTCAGTGGAGGCAGCGCTCATCTACGCCTCATCATGCACCTCTGCCGTGTATATAAACAGGAAACGCATAAGTTCATAACTTTAAAATCATACCCAAAACATATGTTTAGACCACCAGCCGGGTGGACATATTGATTTTCTATCATTGTTGGTATTTTACTAGTAATGAGGACAGCGCCGTAGCTACCGATAACTGAGCTAATCAAAGCTAACAGAGGCTGGCGGGCGCTTTTAGACAGAAAACCGTTGTTGAGCGACTCCGATACCCTCTGCCTTCTAGGCTGTAACACGTACAGGTGCTGGCCAGTAAATTAGAATATCATCAAAAGGTTGAAAATATTTCAGTAATTCCATTCAAAACGTGAAACTTGTACATTATATTCATGCAATGCACACAGACCAATGTATTTCCGATGTTTATTACGTTTAATTTTGATATTTATAGGTGACAACCAATGAAAACATCAAATCTGGTATCTCAGACAATTAGAATATTCTAAAGGCCAATGAAAAAATGTTTGTTTCTCTAATGTTGGCCAACTGAAAAGAATGAACATGAAAAGAATGTGCATGTATAGCACTCAATACTTAGTCGGGGCTCCTTTTGCCTCAATAACTGCAGTAATGCGGCGTGGCATGGACTCGATCAGTCTGTGGCACTGCTCAGGTGTTATGAGAGCCCAGGTTGCTCTGATAGTCGTCTTCAGCTCCTCTGCATTGTTGGGTCTAGCGTATTGCATCCTCCGCTTCACAATACCCCATAGATTTTCTATGGGGTTAAGGTCAGGCGAGTTTGCTGGCCAATCAAGGACAGGGATACCATGGTCCTTGAACCAGGTGCTGGTGGTTTTGGCACTGTGTGCAGGTGCCAAGTCCTGTTGAAAGGTGAAGTCTGCATCCCCATAAAGTTGGTCAGCAGCAGGAAGCATGAAGTGCTCTAAAACTTCCTGGTAGACGGCTGCATTGACCCTGGACCTCAGGAAACAGAGTGGGCCAACACCGGCAGATGACATGGCACCCCACACCATCACTGACGGTGGAAACTTTACACTGGACCTCATGCAACGTGGATTCTGTGCTTCTCCGCTCTTCCTCCAGACTCTGGGTCCTTGATTTCCAAAGGAAATGCAGAACTTGCTTTCATCAGAAAACATAACTTTGGACCACTCAGCATCAGTCCAGTCCTTTTTGTCCTTGGCCCAGGCGAGACGCTTCTTGCGCTGTTTCTTGTTCAAGAGTGGCTTGACACACGGAATGCGACACCTGAATCCCATGTCTTTCATGAGTCTCCTCGTGGTGGTTCTTGAAGCGCTGACTCCAGCTGCAGTCCACTCTTTGTGGATCTCCCCCACATTTTTGAATGGGTTTGTCGTCACAATTCTCTGCAGGGTGCGGTTATCCCTAGAGCTTGTACACTTTTTTCTACCACATTTTTTCCGTCCCTTCGCCTGTCTGTTAATGTGCTTGGACACAGAGCTCTGCGAACAGCCAGCTTCTTTAGCAATCACCTTTTGTGTCTTGCCCTCCTTGTGCAAGGTGTCAATGATTGTCTTTTGGACAGCTGTTAAGTCAGAAGTCTTCCCCATGATTGTGGTGCCTTCAAAACAAGACTGAGGGACCTTTTAAAGGTCTTTGCAGGTGTTTTGAGTAAATCAGCTGATTAGAGTGGCAGCAGGTGTCTTCTATATTCAGCCTTTTCAGAATATTCTAATTTTTTGAGATACCAAATTTGGAGTTTTCATTAGTTGTCACTTATGAATATCAAATTTAAATGTAATGAACATTGGAAATACATTGGTCTGTGTGCATTGCATGAATATAATGTACAAGTTTCACGTTTTGAATGGAATTACTGAAATATTTTCAACCTTTTGATGATATTCTAATTTACTGGCCAGCACCTGTATAACGTGAGGCTGAAGCCTAATTTATACTTCTCTGTAGCTCAGCGAGGGAGAGACGCACACGCACTGACAAAGACGTTTTGCTCTCGGACTTCTCCGTCAGCTGGAGATGGTTGCAAAACAATTCTCCACCAGGACAACAGAGGGTGTAGCGCTGTTCTGGAGCATGCTGCCACCATGATGGTCACTTATCTGGTCCACAATAGGGGCTTGTGAAGTTGCCATTTTTTACATGGGAGTCAATGGCAACTTGTTCCGTTCTGGAGCCAGGTGGAGATTGACCTCTGGTGCAGACTGACTTTAGTAAAAAGTTGTAACACGGACCTGATTTGACCCACAAACCTTAAAGAGCAAGTCACCCCCAAATCTACTTATTTTTCCTGATAAACTATATAAATGTGTGTCTAATCGTGCTGCAGACACGTGTAGTCACTCAGTAGTTTTGCACTTTAGTGCATTTTAGTTAAAATTTAAATTTTCTGCCTAAAACTGTCAGTGTTGCGCCGTTGTCAGGTAAAAACTCTGCACTGCATTTGAATTTAAATCTGCCATCGCTGTTGGCTAAGAGGTACACTAGAACGTTAGCTGGTACCATATGATGTCACAGTGTCGTTGTGAGCCTGTGTGTGTGTGTGTATTTGTTAGTGGCTCCGCCCTCTCTGTCTTCTAGGCAACAGCATTTGTTGCATTTTTCAAACAGGAAGTGGGAGTTGAGTAAGAATCTGGTAGGGGGTGACTTGCTTTTTAAGTTTAAATGTGCTCTGAGTGAAACCGAACCTGGTTACCATGGTGACAGAGTCAGATGTTTGCTGATACAGTTGTCTTTGCTGTGGTCCTTAGGTCCGCATCGGTGGCGTCACCGAGGATGTTCTCCTCCTTTAGAGAACTGTTTGAGTGAGTTTGATCAAGACTACCAACTGAGACGTTTGTTTATGTTTTCATTCTGACTCGTTGAATGACATCATCAGGAAGAGGCGGGGTCACTCAGTCTCCAGCCTGAAAGAGGACCTACTGTATCCTGTAGGATTCTGTGTGTCGGCCAGAGTCCCTGCCAGATCTCTACAGGTGCTGGTAAGACCTGGTTCTCTCAGTCCCCATAAGACCTGATCCTGAACCTCGCGCCTCAGACCGACCTGGTCTCATTCACAAGTCCAAGTCCTGGTTTGGTTTGTAATAAAGAAATCCTTTTCCTCTGGGCTCTGAACCATGAAAACCATCCAGGAACGGAGGTTTAGTCTCCACCTGGTGGTCCAAGTAGGCAAAGCAGGGTGGGGATTTATAAGGGGTTGACACACACACACACACACACACACACACACACACACACACACACACACACACACACACACACGCACACGCACACGCACACGCACACACACACACACACACACACACACACACACACACACACACACACACACACACACACACACACACACAAAGACCTTCTCTGTCCTCTCAGTACCCATCATGCCTCTCTTCTGGCCTTCCCACAGTCCCATGCTGACTGAGCATTGCCATGCAAATGGCTCTGCCTGTTTCTTGCAGGAGGCCCATGAGCAAGGCATCAATGCGGTTCGGTTCAGCTTCAGCTCGGACCTTTTAGCCACCGGAGGAACGGACCGGATCGTCAAGCTGTGGGAGCTACGAGCAGGTAGTGTGTCCTGTGTCTGTCCATGGGTTTCAGGTCTGACTGTTGTTATTCTGACCTCACTGATGATGTCATCAGGCTCACTGACTCACAGAACCACACTGGACGGCAGCACAGAAGGAATTACCTGCATCGAGTTTGACCCCATGGTGAGAGCTCCACCTGTCTCCACCCGTCCCTAGCAGTCTGGTGTCTCAGGTGTGTACATGTCTGTCTGCAGGGTCAAAAGGTCCTTGCAGCGTCCTACGACAGGTCTGCCCTGCTGTGGAGGGTGGACGATTCTGTCCCCAAGGTAATGAGCGAGTGAAGAACCTGCTAATCCAGAGTGAACCCTCTCGACACCTGGTCCTCTGTGTCAGGACGAGATCAGGCATGAAGGGAGAGGACAGCTGGACAGGGAACCGAAAAAGTTCTGCAAGTAGAAGGTCTGTCTATGAAACCCAGTGTGTGTGTGTGTGTGTTCCAGGTAGCTCTAACAGGTCACAGCAGAAAGGTGACAGCAGCCAAGTTCACCCGGGTCAGTAACCAGGTGGTGACTGGAAGTTTGGACCGGACCGTCCGCCTGTGGGACCTGCAGAGAACTGCCTGTTCGTGAGCATCTGTCCTCGCTTCTGATGGTCCGAGTCATTCTAGGCGTGTGTTAAAGGAGCGTGCTCCTGCAGGTGTCCAGCAGGTGGAGGTGGTTTCATCCTGCAGTGATCTGGTTTGCTCCGAGAACATCATCATCAGTGGACACTTCGACTGTAAGATTAGAGTCTGGGACAGCAGGTAGCTCCGCCCCCTACCCTCCTCTTATCACACGCCGTCCACTTGTGTCTTGGAATTTTCTTTCTTCCTTACCGTTTCCATGGTATCTTGCCTCCCTCCTTGTTGCCTAGCAACCACTGGGTACAGAGCCACTCCCTCTCAGAGCTAAATGCATCAGTTGATTGACAGCTCCAGTAACCAATCACAGACGAAACTGTCAAATTATTATTATTATTATTATTATTATTATTATTTTTATTCCATGAATCTGTAGTAATTCTGTGGCTGATAAACATCTGCTGCTGAGGGGTCAAAGGTCAATCAGATGTTGAATTCTGCTTTACTAAAAATAGTAATAGTCCTAAATGGATCAGCAGGGCCAGAACCTGGTTCTGATGTTTACCCTGTGTGTCAGATTGGCGAGCTGCACCCAGGAGCTTCCTGCTCAGGGCAGAGTCACCTCACTGGACCTGAGCTCCGACCGACGCCAGCTGCTCATCTGTTGCCGCGACGACTGCCTCCAGCTGGTGGACCTGAGGAGGTGGAGCAACGAGCGCCTGTGCTTCAGGTAGGAGCTCCAGAGTCCGTCTGAGGTTCTGATGATGATTCTGTTTGTCCCACTGACTGTTTTTGTTTCAGGGCTGAAGGATTCAAATGTGGCAGTGACAGCACCAGAGCCGTCATGAGGTGGACACACACACACACACACACACACACACACACACACACACACACACACACACACTCAGATGTGAGCAGTTGTTTTGACTACCTGGTCTCTTCTTGCAGCCCAGACGGATGCTACCTGGCTGCAGGATCAGCTGATGGCGCCGTTTACATCTGGAATGTGTCCACAGGAACTCTGGAGACCCGCCTACCAGACAAACACAGGTAATCAGCTGATTGGAGCCAGAACCAGTGTTAGGCGGACTAGACAACAAATAATATTTGGGATTTCTCCTTATTTTTTCCTGTGCTGGCGGATTTCGAGTTGTGCTCATCTGAAACCAGCTGATGACTTAAGCTCCGCCTCTCATCCTCAGCTCGTCCATCAGCGCTGTGTCCTGGTCTCCATCTGGTGAATACGTTGTCAGCGTGGACAGGAGCCGCCGGGCCATCCTGTGGAGCGACATCTGAGCCAGCCGGCCTATTCTGAGGCAGCTCCTGTCGTCACGGCAACTGGCTGATCCCACAGCAGCTCCTCATCAGAACCCGGAGGAGAACCAGAGACTAATGTGGAAAAGCTTTACGGAACTGGTGGTTCTGCTGGTTCTGGGTCTCGTGTTTCTGGAGAACACGTGATCGATGTCCGACTGCAGACACGACTGCTCACCAGTACCAGAACCACACCCCCAACCTTCAGGCTTGGCTCCAGGTTTCCAGAATAATGACACAGAGGCTTTACCGCTCATCCATCTGAACGCTCCGATTAGAGGACTTACATCAGCTGATATAGGCCCCGCCCCCTCAGACGGGGGGTTTGGGCCAAAGCAGACAGAAGCTTTTAGATGATTAAACAACACGCCTCGGACCTAACAGAGGTTCAGGTGCTTGTAACCGAGCGACACGAACACCTGAGAACGAACGAGCAGCCCCCCCCCCCCCCCCCCCCCCCCCGCCCCCCGCCTGCCCGGCCGTCGCGCTCCTGGATGAAGATTTTAGCTCTGAGAAGGTTTTATTCTAATCTACTCGAAACGGTTTTACATAAATAATGAATTAGCAGCGCCGTGGTGTGAACGAGCGTCAGCGCAAGGATTCAGATGAAAACTGGTTCTGGTTCTTCTCGGAACCAGAACCAGTCCTGCTTCGGTTCCTCGTGGTTCTGCTCTAATGTTTAGAACTTTTTGTTATTTGGGGTCAAAGGGAGTTTTATCGAGTTTTCTTGTTATTTATTTGTTCTGTGTTCTTTTGGACCTTTTGTCGGACGGGTATAGTGAACAGAACCATCTGGACTCCGTGTTCTAATAAGGTCTGTAACTAAAACAAAATAAAACTACATTAAAACAAACGAAAGTTGTAACTAAGTGGTTCTGATTGAAGTTCTGGGAGATTCTGGTTGCCGATCCAAACCACAGATGCTCTTCCTCCAGGACCAGACCCACCTGACCCAGGTGTTAAGCTCCTCCCACACTGGCCTCGGCTGCCCATCGCTCTCTCCTCTCTTCTTTCTGCTCCAAGGCATTCTGGACGTCTCGATGGGCCGTCGTGATGATGATGATGAGCAGCTGATTTAGCTTAATGAGGAAACAGGAAGCAGCTGGTGCCTTTGGTGGTGACCTCTGACCTGCAGCTATGAAACCAGCAGCTGGTTGGTTACAAGTCTTCAGACAGGAAACCAGAAAAACAAAACCAGAACCGGTTATCGGGTCTCACATCTGATTGTTTGTGGAGCTTCTCTTGCTTGTCTTCCAGAGTCTCCAGATGTGGTCCATCAGGTTCGTTTTGGGCCTCAGTGGTTTTAGTTCTCTGACGTTTCTATGGTTACTGAAGCCCATATCTCCGGCTTTGGTCCATCTAGACCTCTCCACTTCACCCTCACCTGCTGCTGATTAGCTTCTGGTCCAGGTTCTGGCTGCTGAAGCTCATTCTTAGTGATCAGCGTTGGGTGTCGGTTGGTCCTCCTGCCTCTGGGGGGTTTAAGTGGAGTATCGAGGACCTGGACCCAACATTTGGATGTTTAGTTCAGGCCTGACTTTATCCATTTGACCCGGTACTCCCATCAGGTAAATTGATCATCACCAAACTAGGGGTTGTGTGAACTAGTCGACTTCACTGCTCTGTAGTGACTTTTTATGCCTGTCATCGACTAATCGCTGTCACGTGATAATAAGATGCAGTCCTCGGAAAAGACAGCAGGTGAGCCCCTGCGCGTCGGGAGGCAGAGGCGACGCGCTGTGCCAGAGCGTCGGTACTGACACCCGCCGTAAAACGGACATTTAACCAAATTGTGACCTTTTCCCTCTTGCAATTTAACCTTCCCCTCACCCCCATCCTAATTTTAACCAGACTGCGCATGCAAAGCTCTGATTGTTGACGCGCTCCAGACATCTGCGTGACGTCCTGAGCACGACCACAGTAACATTATCAAATTAGGAGTCATCACCACCTCAAAAACAAATTTAACACACGATCGTGCATGTCGGCTAATTTCCTTTTGTTTTCTGTCTGTTATTTGTGTCTGATGCGTTTCGCTGCTGTGGAGCCGGGCGCATCACCTGTTTTGTCCTCCGGTGACACACCTCACTTACCCCAAAATTCCACTATCTCCGCTCCTCTCCGCCCCAGCTTTCCGCTGCCGCTCGCTTCGCGGCCAGCAAGCAGCGAGCACTCCGCTGTTTTAGCGGTCGGTAGATCTTTTAGAACTGCAGTTCAAAGGTAACTCATGAGGTGAATATATATGAACCCAGGTAGCAGTTTTTCTTTAGGATTGAGAGGAGATGCAGGAAGATAATAAACAGGCAGGACAGAAAAATAGTCAAATAAAAACAAGTTAGTTTTTGTACCTGGTGGTTGCAACAAACAGACACCACTGAAGATAATCAGAAGTGAGGAACAGAAAATGAAATAATTATTTTAATGTTTAGAGCAGCAGGAACTCCGAGAGGCTGCAGGCGCATCAGTGAGTTTGCGGCCGCTGCGCGGGGGAGGGGGGAGAGGGCTGAAGCAGAAACTACCGTTGTTAAAAGAAATGTGTTTAACTTTGAAAATGTGGGCGCAATTATAATTGTCATAAACTCCAGCGAACCTACCCCCCCCCCCCCCCCCGCACCGCTTCAGGTGTATGATGTCATCAACGACTAGTCAAAGTCGACTCGATTTTCATTACCTGACTGTCGACCTTAAAAAAAATTAAGTCATGCAATCCCTACACCAAACTGTTGTTGGAAGGTAGGAGGAGTTCCTCTGGGAGGACGTTTAGGTACAATTTGAATTTATACAGTGAATGAAGGTTCTACTCACTTAAGCCCGTGGCGCTGACTGACCGTCATAAAATTCAAATCCCTAAACTTTGATGATTAATGTTCATGTCGTTCAGTAAACGTTTGTCCTCATGAGGTTGTGTGATGGCGTGAAGCTACTTCACGTTGTGTAGAACTGGAAAGTTGATGTTGTGATTCACTAAATCAGACAGAGTAGGAAACACGAAGCTGCAGCTGGAACCAGACGGTAACGTCTGGATGAATCAGTGGCTTTTATTCTGAAAATCTATGTAAATATTCAAAACTGGGAATGTAATTAGCTGTGTGTGTGTGTGTGTGTGTGTGTGTGTGTGTGTGTGTGTGTGTGTGTGTGTGTGTGCTTGCTGGGGTCAGAATGATAAGGTCAGAGACAGGAATATAACGGGTCCTCTGGGTGTCTCGGCACGTCTGCTAATGAGGCTGATAGAGGGGGAGTGTTTTCAGCGTGTGTGTGTTTGCGTGTGTGTGTGTGTGTGTTTGCGTGTGTGTGTGTGTGTGTGTACTCATGGATGTGTGTGTATGAGATGGTTTCACTCTGGTTTTATTCTCCCTCTGAGATGATCTGACAGTGTGACAAGGGTTTTGTGAGATAGAGAAACATCCTCCCCCAGTTTCCACGGTGACGGCATCCCCCCACGCTCCTCCTCCTCCTCCTTCCCCTGCTGCTGCGCGCCTCCTCGTCCTCCTTCGTCTCCGGTCGTGTGCTGTTGGCTTGTTGCTACCATCAGGATGGGGGATAAAGGAACCAGGTGAGATTTAAAACGTCTGTTTTTGTTGGTTCTTTTGAACGTTGATGAGATGGTTCTGTCGGTTCTGATGCAGTGTTACATAATGGATCAGAACCTGGAGGGGAGTGACGTCTGTGTGAACAGCACACCAGCAGCATCAGAAACATTTCTGCCTTTTATTTTGATAGTGTGAAGAAACGGGAAGCCTGGGAACAAGATGGGTTCTAGTCGGTGAAACTGGGTCAGAACCTGGGTTGGTGTGGGTTAAAGGAAATCTGGAGCCTCTGTGTTTACAAACAGAAGGATGTGAGGAAGTGGATCTGCAGCTGAGCCCTTCAGTCCACATCAAGTCCTCCTCCTCCTCTTTGTTCTGATCCGAGTTCTGGTGGTTCTGGTAAATAAACATTGATTAATAATAAGAAGGATGATGAGAAGTGATGTCAGAGAAGCTTCGGAGGTCCAAACAGACCAAAGCCCATCAGCGTCAGGTCCGTTTAAAGGTTGTATCTGATTGAGTAACGTGATGTCTGTCTGTCTGTCTGTCTGTCTGTCTGTCTGTCTGTCTGTCTGTCTGTCTGTCTGTCTGTCTGTCTGTCTGTCTCATGAATGACTCCTTACTGCTTCCATCTTGTTGCTGTGATGATGATTTTGTTCCACTTTCCTCATCTCCAGCATGAAGAACAAGAAAAAGTTTAGATTAATCTTGAGAAGGAAGATGGTTCTGGTTCTGGTTCTGATCCAGACATAGAGGTTCAGAAGATGAGACAAAGATCAGCTCAGCTGGTTGATGATGGTTAATGGCCTCTATCTAGAGTCCTAGACCCCCCTCCAAGTTTCTTTACACAGGTGGTGTTGAGCTACATCGCCGCTGCCCTGGGGCTCACAGACAGACGCGGGGCTGCTGTGGTCATGTGACCACTTGTCAGCATGAGACGAGTCGCTGGAATCAGCTGCTTTAACTCCTGTGGCGTCTTGACTTGGTGGCTGCTGACGAGATCAGTCAGAAATCAGGATGAAACAGCCAGTCAGAGACACGTGGATCCACTCTGGGGTGTGTGTGTGTGTGTGTGTGTGTGTGTGTGTTCAGCCTGGATGAGTCGAGTGTGTGCTACCAGGAGAATATTAACGAGCTCGGAGAGATGAGCCCAACATACAGAGCAGTTCAGGATGATGCAGCTCCAACATCTCCGCCACGTTCCCAAAAAGCAGCTGCTTCATTGTCGGCCGCGGTTCTTCAGAATCAGAACTACAGAACGTTGCAGGACCCGTTTCTCTGTGTCTAACCTCCTTCAATTTCCAATCACCTCCGTTTGAATCTGCTTCGATTAAATGGGACTGGTCTACTGAGCTGGTTGTGGTGGATTCTGACGGACACGGTGACTGGAGCCGGGAGGAACCCTGCAGCGTTGTGTCCAGGGAGTCTTCAGACCTCGTTAGAGCTGACACAACAATCAGACATGCATCATGTGATCGATCAGATGAAGAGCCTGCACTGAAAGGCTCTTATTGATCACCTGATTGATCTGCATGAGCTGGTAGTAAATACTACAGGTAGAAAATCTGTTCTGCTTTTTGCAGATGATGTGGTCCTGTTGGCTTCATCAGACGGTGACCTCTGTGGTTCACAGCCGAGTGTGAAGCAGCTGGGTTGAGAATCAGCTCCTCTGAATCTGAGACCGTGGTCTTGAGTCGGAAAAGGGTAGAATGCCTTCTCCGGGTCAGGGATGAGGTCCTGCCTCAAGTGGAGGAGTTTAAGTATCTCGGGGTCTTGTTCACGAGTGAGGGAAAACTGGAGCGTGAGATCGACGGGCGGATTGGTGCTGCATCTGCAGTGATGCGGGCGTTGTACCGGCCTGTCGTGGTGAGGAGAGAGCTGAGCCAGAAGACGAAGCTCTCGATTTACCGGTCGATCTACGTTCCCGCCCTCAGGACTGGTCACGAGCTTTGGGTAGTGATCAAAAGAACAAGATTGTGGATACAAGCGGTCAAAATGAGTTTTCTCCGCAGGGTGGCTGGGCTCTCCCTTGGAGAGAAAATGGATGGGTGGATCTGCTGTCTTCAGCAGAGACTGTCCAGACGGTGTGAGTTCCCCTCATTCTTTATCCAGAGAGATATTTCCTGTCTAGAACCCTAGAATCTGACCCGGGTAAAGTTGTGTACAGAGCACCAGCAGAAATGGAACATGATGCATCATGGCCGGAGATAACAGAAGATGCTAATGCTAACAGCTGATTATTAAGTGATTTTCTGAGTGGCTGTCGATCATGTTCTCGTCGTCCGAGATGAAAAGTGTCTTGTCTCCTCTGGCTGAGCAGCAGGACCGGAATCAGGATGGATCGATTGGATTTGATTTGATTTCATAAATTAGTGTTTTACTTTAATGTGAGATCTTGATCAGGGATCGGACCATCGTGTTGAGTGTTTGGCTTCAGAGTGTTTCCACACTAATGAGACGCGTGTTTATCTCCCATTAAACTCCGGCTGCGTCCAATTATTCTGCTTCTGAGAGCCATTTTACTTTGGTTCTTTCAATGAATCTTTAATGGTGTTTACAGAAGTTCTCTCTGGAGCCATCTTCATCTGGTGATGATGATGATGGTGAAGTTGATGGTGGTGGTGATGATGGTGATGGTGGTGATGATGGTGGTGATGATGATGGTGATGATGGTGGTGGTCATGGTGATGGTGATGATGATGATGATGATGATGATGGTGGTCGTGGTGATGGTGATGGTGATGATGATGATGATGATGATGATGGTGAAGTTGATGGTGGTGGTGATGATGGTGATGGTGGTGATGATGGTGAAGTTGATGGTGGTGGTGATGATGGTGGTGGTCATGGTGATGGTGATGGTGATGATGATGATGATGATGATGATGGTGAAGTTGATGGTGGTGGTGATGATGGTGATGGTGGTGATGATGATGGTGGTGATGGTGATGATGGTGGTGATGATGGTGATGGTGATGATGGTGGTCATGGTGATGGTGATGATGATGATGATGATGATGATGGTGGTCGTGGTGATGGTGGTGGTGATGGTGATGGTGATGATGGTGGTGATGGTGATGATGATGATGATGATGGTGGTCGTGGTGATGATGATGATGGTGATGGTGGTGATGGTGGTGGTGATGGTGGTCGTGGTGATGATGATGATGATGATGGTGATGGTGGTGATGGTGGTGGTGATGGTGATGGTGGTGGTCATGGTGATGGTGATGATGGTGGTCGTGGTGATGATGATGATGATGGTGATGGTGGTGATGGTGGTGGTGATGGTGGTCGTGGTGATGATGATGATGATGATGGTGATGGTGGTGATGGTGGTGGTGATGGTGATGGTGGTGGTCGTGGTGATGATGATGATGATGGTGGTGGTGATGATGGTGGTCGTGGTGATGATGATGATGATGATGGTGATGGTGGTGATGGTGGTGGTGAAGGTGATGGTGGTGGTCATGGTGATGGTGATGATGGTGGTCGTGGTGATGATGATGATGATGGTGGTGGTGGTGGTGGTGGTGATGATGGTGGTGATGATGGTGGTGATGGTGATGGTGGTGATGATGATGATGATGATGATGATGGTGGTGGTGATGATGGTGGTCGTGGTGATGGTGGTGATGATGATGATGATGGTGGTGGTGGTGATGGTGGTGGTGATGATGGTGGTGATGGTGGTGGTGATGGTGATGGTGATGATGGTGGTCATGGTGATGGTGATGATGGTGGTGATGGTGATGATGATGATGATGATGGTGGTCGTGGTGATGATGATGATGATGATGGTGATGGTGATGATGATGATGATGATGGTGGTTGTGGTGATGATGATGATGATGATGGTGATGGTGGTGATGGTGGTGGTGATGGTGATGGTGGTGGTCATGGTGATGGTGATGATGGTGGTCGTGGTGATGATGATGATGATGGTGGTGGTGATGATGGTGGTCGTGGTGATGGTGGTGATGATGATGGTGGTGGTGATGGTGGTGATGATGATGGTGATGATGGTGGTGGTGGTGATGGTGGTGGTGATGATGGTGGTGATGGTGGTGGTGATGGTGATGGTGATGATGGTGGTCATGGTGATGGTGATGATGGTGGTGATGGTGATGATGATGATGATGATGGTGGTCGTGGTGATGATGATGATGATGATGGTGATGTTGATGATGATGATGATGATGGTGGTTGTGGTGATGATGATGATGATGATGGTGATGGTGGTGATGGTGGTGGTGATGGTGATGGTGGTGGTCATGGTGATGGTGATGATGGTGGTCTTGGTGATGATGATGGTGATGATGGTGGTCATGGTGATGGTGGTGATGATGATGGTGGTGGTGATGGTGGTGATGATGATGGTGATGATGGTGGTGGTGATGATGGTGGTCGTGGTGATGGTGGTGATGGTGGTGGTGATGGTGATGGTGGTGGTCATGGTGATGGTGATGATGGTGGTCGTGGTGATGATGATGATGATGGTGGTGGTGATGATGGTGGTCGTGGTGATGGTGGTGATGATGATGGTGGTGGTGATGGTGGTGATGATGATGGTGATGATGGTGGTGGTGATGATGGTGGTCGTGGTGATGGTGGTGATGATGGTGGTGATGATGGTGGTGGTGATGATGGTGGTCGTGGTGATGGTGGTGGTGATGATGGTGGTGGTGATGATGGTGGTGATGATGGTGGTGGTGATGGTGGTGGTGATGATGGTGGTGGTGATGATGGTGGTGGTGATGATGGTGGTGATGATGATGATGATGGTGGTGGTGGTGATGATGGTGGTGATGATGGTGGTGGTGATGGTGGTCGTGGTGATGGTGGTGGTGATGATGGTGGTCGTGGTGATGGTGGTGATGGTGGTGATGATGATGATGATGATGATGATGATGGTGGTGGTGATGATGGTGGTGGTGATGGTGGTGGTGATGATGGTGGTGGTGGTGGTGGTGGTGGTGATGATGGTGGTGATGATGGTGGTGGTGATGATGGTGGTGATGATGGTGGTGGTGATGATGGTGGTGGTGATGGTGGTGGTGATGATGGTGGTGGTGATGATGGTGGTGGTGATGATGGTGGTGATGATGATGATGATGGTGGTGGTGGTGATGATGGTGGTGATGATGGTGGTGGTGATGGTGGTCGTGGTGATGGTGGTGATGATGATGATGATGATGATGATGATGGTGGTGGTGATGATGGTGGTGGTGATGGTGGTGGTGATGATGGTGGTGGTGATGATGGTGGTGGTGGTGGTGATGATGATGATGATGGTGGTGGTGGTGGTGGTGGTGATGATGGTGGTGATGATGGTGGTGGTGATGGTGGTCGTGGTGATGGTGGTGATGATGATGATGATGATGATGGTGGTGGTGATGGTGATGGTGATGATGGTGGTGATGATGGTGGTGGTGATGGTGGTGGTGATGGTGGTGGTGATGATGATGATGGTGGTGGTGGTGATGGTGATGGTGGTGGTGGTGATGGTGATGATGGTGGTGATGATGGTGGTGATGATGATGATGGTGATGGTGATGATGGTGGTGATGATGGTGGTGGTGATGGTGGTGGTGATGGTGATGATGGTGGTGGTGATGGTGGTGGTGATGAT